>NW_026869412.1:0-300000 GCF_023558535.2 Drosophila nasuta
AGTTTCTGCTCTGTATCGGATTGGCCTGTTGGGTACCGAGGGAGGAGTGTCTGTGAATTTCCGTAATTACAGCTTGGTGGTCACTATGGGTGTATTCACTGCTAAGACTCCAGGAGGCTCTCGGGGCTAGTGAGCTACTCACAAAAGTCAGATCAATCACCGAACCTGCCGTTCCTCTACTAAATGTGTTTGCACCCCGATTTAGGAGTACTACATCTAGTAGAGCAACAGAGTCCAGGACTGCCCTACCTCTTGAGTTGGTGCATGTGCTTCCCCATTCGGTCGCCCAAGCATTGAAGTCTCCAGCAATGAGGCACGGGGTTTTACTTCTCGCATCGTTGACCAGCTTGTCGAGTATGCTGTTGTAGTCCGCCTGGCTGAGTGACGGGGCCAAATAGCAACTGTATATGTACAGACCCTGTACCTTGGCACGGATAAAGCCGTTTTGGGCCATGACCTCGGTAGCTGGTGGGGCCTGCTGCCCACAACTCCAGACGGCTGCCTTACGCGATTTATCTCCAACCCAAGTGTTGGAGGATTTAATGCGATAGGGTTCGCTCAATATAGCCACGTCTGTCCTTGTCTCTCTAACTTTTTGCATAAGCAGGTCCTGTGCTGCCTCGCAGTGGTTCAGGTTCAGTTGATAGAACCGTGTCATCTTCCGCTTGTTTTGCTGAGCGCTTTTTTGAGGTATGGGCACCTACTGCTATTCGCCGGGTGGTCTACTGCCTTCTCTCCTTTTCTGCTGCAGAGTATACATTTTGGGGCCTTGTTGCATAGCTTCGCCTTGTGGCCTGTTTCCCCACAACTGAAGCATGTGTCCTTGTACTCAACTGTTTCGGTGCATCTACTTGCTACGTGACCGAAATCCATGCATTTAAAGCAGCGGACTAGCTGAACCTTCCTTCTTATGCGACAGATAACCCAGCCTACTCGCACTTTGCCAGCTTCTACCATCTTATTGGCCGAATCGACTGGGGTCTCAGCGTTGCTGTCTGCGTTCCTCCGTAGGCCTTCCGGAATGAGACAATGCAGGATTTTGTGATCCTCACCCTCGAACTGTGTTATCAGTGCCTCAGAGTTCCTCCTCAGATGTCACTTCGTCTATGTCCTTCACCTGTGTGTGTGTGTGTGTGTGTGTGTGTGTGTGTGTGTGTGTGTGTGTGTGTGTGTGTGTGTGTGTGTGTGTGTGTGTGTGTGTGTGTGTGTGTGTGTGTGTGTGTGTGTGTGTGTGTGTGTGTGTGTGTGTGTGTGTGTGTGTGTGTGTGTGTGTGTGTGTGTGTGTGTGTGTGTGCGTGTGTGTGTGTGTGTGTGTGTGTGTGTGTGTGTGTGTGTGTGTGTGTGTGTGTGTGTGTGTGTGTGTGTGTGTGTGTGTGTGTGTGTGTGTGTGTGTGTGTGTGTGTGTGTGTGTGTGTGTGTGTGTGTGTGTGTGTGTGTGTGTGTGTGTGTGTGTGTGTGTGTGTGTGTGTGTGTGTGTGTGTGTGTGTGTGTGTGTGTGTGTGTGTGTGACGTGTGTGTGGTGTGTGTGTGTGTGTGTGTGTGTGTGTGTGTGTGTGCGTGTGTGTGTGTGTGACGCACCGCGGACGTACAAGTGCCCCTGCGAAACCAGGACTATGCCTGTTTAAACTCCTGGCTACTTCTCCGCCGGACGACCGTTAAGTATTACTTCGGCGGGTATGGCCTTATCGGCCGTCTTCCGCTCTCCGGGATCTTTCTTCCCGCCGTAGCTCCTTCATGACTGCGTTCGCCATTTCATCTGCAGCCTCCCAATTGTCCATGTTTGCCAGCATGTGGTATACAAGATTCGATGGCGTCACCGGTTCCCCATACTTCCGTTCCACACTTTCTCGTTCTCTTCTGAATCTCGGACGGTTAAAAACACGTGCTCGGCGTCTTCCGGGTATCCTATCCCGCATCTGGGACAGAGTGGGTCTGCCTCATGCCCAAGACGGAAGAGGTAGTCTTTAAAACAGCCGTGTCCGCTCAAAAGTTGCGTCAGGTAGTAGTTCACCTGTCCGTGTTTCCTGTTTACCCATTCACTCACTCCCGGGATGAGGGTACGCGTCCATGCGCCTTTGTTGGATGAACTCCACCTGCGCTGCCACTCGCTTAGGGAAATCTGCCTGTTCGCTGCTCTGCTTCCGCTGTGGGTGTTACTGTTCAGCACGAGTTCTCGGACGTGGATATCAAAGGCATCAGACCTGCCAGTACTTCGGCGGCTTCACCCGACACAGTGCGAAACGCACTTGTGATTCTGAGCGCGCACGTCCTGTATACCGCTTGTATATCCCTCGTGTACGTCCTGCATTCGATTGCACCTACCCAGATTGATGCTGCGTATGTGGTTATCGAACGCACTACACCACTGATGAGTCTGCGGCGCAACTCCTTCGGACCTCTGGTATTTGGCATTATGCGGGCCAATGCAGAGCATGCCACTGATGCCTTGTCGGCTACTAGCTTCAGATGTACCTTGAAGGACAATCTGTGGTCTAGTATAACCCCCAGGTACTTGATGTACGGTCGGGAAGTTATGACTGTACGACCTACCGTCAGGTTCGCGGTTTCCACGGTCTTCCTCGAGCTTATGAGTACCGCCTCCGTTTTGTGCTCTGCTAGGCTCAATCCTGCATTGGTTAGCCATTCTTGGGCCTGTACGATTGCCCTGTTGGTGGCTATCTCCAGTTCACGTAGGTGTTTGCCTACTGCCACTATCGCCACATCGTCCGCAAACCCGATCATTTTCACGCCTGGTGGAAGTCTCAGCCGTAGAATGCCATCGTACATGAGATTCCAGAGGGTCGGGCCGAGGACCGATCCCTGTGGGACTCCTCCTGTGACTTCGTACGTTTTCGTTCCTTCACTGGTTTGGTAGCGAAGAATTCTGCCATTTAGGTAGCTTCCTATTATGCCTATCAGGTGTGGGTTTATGCTCAGATTGTTCAGACTTTGCATAATCTTTTCCCAGTTCGCTGAATTGAACGCATTCCTGACGTCTAGGGTTACTACCAGGCAGTACTCTTTTCACCCACAGCCAGCGTTTGCCTTCTATGGCTTTTTTTGCCAGGTCTGTCACCTCCTGGATTGCGTGCCTTGTTGATCGGGCCTTCCGGAAGCCAAACTGCGACTCAGAGAGACCCCAACTCTGTCAATCTCTGCATTGAGTCGCGTGCAGATTACTCTCTCGAGAGCCTTGCCTACCGAATCGAGCAGACAAATGGGTCTGTACCCGGAAGGGTCTTCAGGTGGCTTGTTCCCTTTTGGTAATAGGACCAGGTCTTGTATCTTCCAGACATTAGGAAACACTCCTTCCAGCATGCATTTGCTAAAGGTGGAGGCGAAGCACCTTGGTTGGATCTCGAGGGCCTTTCTAGCAACTGCACTCGGTATTCCGTCTGGGCCTGGAGCTTTCCCTGGCTTGATCAATCGTGCTGCCGACAGGACTTCATCCTCTGTCACTTGGGCGAACGTCGAAGTATCGGTAGCCATCCCATATGCCGATCTCGGCTGGCTCGGGAATAGGTGTGCTACTGTTTCCGCCAATAGTTCTGGGCATGTTGGGCAAGCTGGTCTGAATGCGTGGAGTTTTTTCATAGCCAGTTTGTAGGCTGAACCCCAGGGGTCGGCGTCGGCTTCGTCGCAAAGCTCTAGGAACAGCTTCCTCTTGCTGCTTTTAATCAGCGATTTCAATATGCGCCTTTTTTCCCTCAGTGCCTGGTGATGGGCGTCTGCTCTGTGGGATCAAGTGTAAGGGTCCTCTGGTACCTTCGTCGTGCCTGAAAGCAATCCTTGCGGGCCTTGGCGATATCCTGGTTCCACCAGTATACAGGTTGGTGCTTTGTACCTCGTCCTGCTTTACGCATTGATGCATCGCATGCCTGGGTTAGCTTGGACATGAGCTGCCTCGTACTGTTTGCTGCCGAGCCGTTGATCTCCAGTCCATGGAGCATGGATTCGAAAATCTCTTTATCGAAAGTTTCTGCTCTGTATCGGATTGGCCTGTTGGGTACCGAGGGAGGAGTGTCTGTGAATTTCCGTAATTACAGCTTGGTGGTCACTATGGGTGTATTCACTGCTAAGACTCAGGAGGCTCTCGGGGCTAGTGAGCTACTCACAAAAGTCAGATCAATCACCGAACCTGCCGTTCCTCTACTAAATGTGTTTGCACCCCGATTTAGGAGTACTACATCTAGTAGAGCAACAGAGTCCAGGACTGCCCTACCTCTTGAGTTGGTGCATGTGCTTCCCCATTCGGTCGCCCAAGCATTGAAGTCTCCAGCAATGAGGCACGGGGTTTTACTTCTCGCATCGTTGACCAGCTTGTCGAGTATGCTGTTGTAGTCCGCCTGGCTGAGTGACGGGGCCAAATAGCAACTGTATATGTACAGACCCTGTACCTTGGCACGGATAAAGCCGTTTTGGGCCATGACCTCGGTAGCTGGTGGGGCCTGCTGCCCACAACTCCAGACGGCTGCCTTACGCGATTTATCTCCAACCCAAGTGTTGGAGGATTTAATGCGATAGGGTTCGCTCAATATAGCCACGTCTGTCCTTGTCTCTCTAACTTTTTGCATAAGCAGGTCCTGTGCTGCCTCGCAGTGGTTCAGGTTCAGTTGATAGAACCGTGTCATCTTCCGCTTGTTTTGCTGAGCGCTTTTTTGAGGTATGGGCACCTACTGCTATTCGCCGGGTGGTCTACTGCCTTCTCTCCTTTTCTGCTGCAGAGTATACATTTTGGGGCCTTGTTGCATAGCTTCGCCTTGTGGCCTGTTTCCCCACAACTGAAGCATGTGTCCTTGTACTCAACTGTTTCGGTGCATCTACTTGCTACGTGACCGAAATCCATGCATTTAAAGCAGCGGACTAGCTGAACCTTCCTTCTTATGCGACAGATAACCCAGCCTACTCGCACTTTGCCAGCTTCTACCATCTTATTGGCCGAATCGACTGGGAGTCTCAGCGTTGCTGTCTGCGTTCCTCCGTAGGCCTTCGGAATGAGACAATGCAGGATTTTGTGATCCTCACCTCTCGAACTGTGTTATCAGTGCCTCAGAGTTCCTCCTCAGATGATGTCGTGTGTGTGTGTGTGTGTGTGTGTGTGTGTGTGTGTGTGTGTGTGTGTGTGTGTGTGTGTGTGTGTGTGTGTGTGTGTGTGTGTGTGTGTGTGTGTGTGTGTGTGTGTGTGTGTGTGTGTGTGTGTGTGTGTGTGTGTGTGTGTGTGTGTGTGTGTGTGTGTGTGTGTGTGTGTGTGTGTGTGTGTGTGTGTGTGTGTGTGTGTTGTGTGTGTGTGTGTGTTATGGTGGTAGTGTGTCTGGGGTTTACAGGTGAGAGAAAGAAGAAAACCGAGTTAGCGGAGCCTGGCTCTTGTGGGACGGCCGCGAAGCAATGCTTCACAAGTGCGTCGGCGCCACTTACTCCCTCGTTCGTTGTCTTGCCTTCTCGGCCCTCCTTTGCTCGTTCATGACCGCAGCCACAAATTGGCTGATCAGTGTCCAGTTAGTGGACGATACCAGCATCAGCGGAACCAATGTCGACACGGTTAACCTCTCACCAATTGCAACTGCCAGCTCTTGTCTGAGGGTTGCGTATCTACCGCACTGGAAGATTACGTGCTCGGCGTCCTCCACCGCAGTCGGGAAACAAGCGGGGCACTCTTCGGCTGTGTCGTGTCCGAACCGGAACAAGTAGCTCCTGAAGCAGCCGTGGCCACTGATGACCTGGGTCAAGTGAAAATTCAACTGGCCGTGACTCCTTGTCGTCCATTCCTTAATGAGAGGGATAAGCCGGTGAGTCCACCGCCCTTTGGACGCCTCGTTCCACCGGGTCTGCCACCTTTCGAGGCATTCCCTCTGTGCCCTTTGTTTAATGGATCTCTTCTCGGCGTTGGGTAAGGAGCCAGTCTGGAGTTGCCGGAAGACACTTACCCTCTCCTGACCATTTCCTCGAAGGGGGTATGCCGGCAATGACGTGTGCAGCCTCGTCGGAAACGGTCCTGAAACCGCTTATGACTCTGATGGCGCTCAGCCGGAAGGTTGACGCCAAGCCGCCGATGTACGAGCTTTTGATAACGGCGTCTGCCCAGATAGGAGCAGCATAAAGGGCTATGGACCTTGTTACGCTCGAAATTAATGCTCGACGACACTGTTTGGGGCCCCTGGTGTTGGGCATCAGGCGAGATAACGCCCTGTTGGTGACAGCAGCCTTACGGCCAACCTCCTGCAGGTGTTCCCGAAAACTCAGCCTCGAGTCGATCGTCACTCCCAGGTACTTAAGTGTACGCTTGGAGGTAATATGGGCGGCTCCGACCTTGACTACCGCTGTTTCCACTTTCTTCCTGCTACTGATCAGCACTGCTTCCGTTTTTTGGGGAGCCAACTCCAGTCCGACGGAGAGCAGCCAAGTCCCAATGCAATCGATAGCTCTGTTGCAATTTGATTCGGCGACCTCCAGCTCCTTAGCGACCACAAGTAGCGCAATGTCGTCAGCGAAACCAATTAGGTTTGCTCCTGTCGGCAGGTCCAGTCGAAGGATTCCGTCGTACATCGCGTTCCACAATAGCGGGCCAAGCACAGACCCCTGAGGAACGCCTCCAGTCACGATGTACTCTTCTGTTCGAACACTGGTATCATATTTGAGTACTCTCGACGAGAAGTAACTCCTGATAATCTTTAGCAACTGCCGTGGGACTTTGAATGCGTCTAGCGCCCGTAAGATGCAGTTCCACCGGGCCGAGTTGAAGGCGTTTCTGATGTCCAATGTCACCATCAGACAGTACTTCTTCTGGCCCCCTTTCCAGCGAGTGCCAGCAATTGCATTGGAAGCAATGCCAACTACCTTCTCGATTGCATCTACTGTCGACCTGGCCTTCCGGAATCCATATTGGTTGGGGGAAAGATTTCCGTTCACCAATATAGCTTCCTCAAGCGAGTGCAGATCACCTTCTCCAGCAGTTTCCCCGCCACGTCGATGAGGCAGATAGGCCTAAACGAGGATGAATTGCCAGGCGGTTTCCCGGGCTTCGGAATTAGGACCAGCTTTTGAGTTTTCCACCTATCCGGGACTACAGCTTCTTCCAGGCACTTATTCAGCATTGCTGAAAAAGCTTCTGGATGGAGGGAGCAGGCGAGCATTAGTGCCCTTGCGGGTATGCCATCCGGACCTGGAGCGCCGGTTTGTTTCATACTCTAACGCATTTTAACACCTCCTCGCTGGTGACCAACTTCAGCGGCAGACCATCGTTGGATGCTGTATCTGGCAGCCATGCGTTGTCTTCCTCCACGCTGGGAAACAGATCCATGACAATCCCACGCAACAGATCATCCGGTGGTGGTGGCGATCTCCGTGCCCCGATTCTCTTTATAACGATCTGGTATGCCTTGCCCCATGGGACGTCATCCAGTGTGTCACACAGGGCCAGGAAACACCGTTTTTTGCTCTCCTTGATCGCATTTTTGAGAGTTTTGCGACTCTCTCTAAAGAGTGTTTGCCAATATAGGAAGAGGGTCTTCCCCGCGCTCTCTGATAGCGCCTCCTCGCGTGGTTGCAGACACGTCTTGCAGCGGCAATGGTTTCGTTCCACCAGTAAACTGGTGTATGGCGTAGCGAGGGGTTTACTCGACTCGGCATGGAGCCTACGCAAGCCGACTCTAGCCTTTCCATGACAGTCTCGACCATCTGCTCTGCGCTGCCTGAGACCTCCAGCTCTCTCAGCGAGCTTGTAAAGCGCTCGACGTTTAGCTTGCTGGCTGAGAAATTCCTCCAACGAGGTGCGGCAGAGATGCACCTGAGGCTCCGAGCTCAATTTTGCAAAAATGGCCATATGGTCGCTCCTGTATAGGAGTCACTGACTCCCCACTCCGCTAAATGAGCGAGCGAACTGCTGCAAAATGTTAAGTCAACAATTGAGCCGGTACCGGCCCTGCTAAATGTCCATTTCGAGCCTTGATTGAGGAGAGTTAGGTCCAGTGAAGCAAAGGCTTCGACCACCAATCGCCCTCTTTGGTTGGTGACCATGCTACCCCAATCGACTGCCCAAGCGTTGAAGTCGCCTGCGACGAATGCTGGTGAGTGGTCTCTCACGTCCGCAGCTAATCTGTCCAGTGTGTTAGCAAAGTCCGAAATTGACAAGCTGGGGGCTAAGTATACGCTGTACACCCAAACACTGCCCACTAGCGCCCTGACGAAGCCGCCGTCAGCCTGTTGGTGGCCAAACTGGTGTGGGTTTCTGCCACAAACCCATATAGCCGCCTTGCCGGTGTGGTCGCACGTCCAATCAGCTCCAAAACCAGGTCTGAAGGGTTCACTAAGAACGCATACATCCACCTCATTCTCCCTGATCGACTCCAGTAGGAGGTCCTGAGCCGCTGCACAATGGTTCAGGTTCAGCTGCATAATCTTCATAGTGTGTGTTTAATACTTCGCCCATTTGCCGAAGGGCAGAGTCTGCTACCCGCTGCGTGGTTGACCTCACTGATGCCTTTGGTTACGCAAAGCATCTCGCTGGTCTGTTGCATGACGCCGCTTTATGGTTTTGCTCGCCACATTTGAAGCAGCTGTTTGCTCTATCCACCGCGCTTTGGCACTTGCTCGCAATGTGCCCAAAGTCAAGCATTTAAAACACCGAGTCCTCGGCTCCTGCTCGGCTACTCTGCATCGCGTCCAGCCGATTTTCAGCTTGCCCAGCTGTCCAATTTTTGGCCCAGATTGGAGCACCAGGACCGTCGCCGCCTGAGTGTTGGCGTAAGCAGGTCTTATGCTCTTTACCTGGCACAGATTTGCCGGCATGCCAACTTGCTCCGCCATCGCTTTGACAATCTCCTCTTTGCTTGCAAGTTCGTCCAGGTCTCTGACAACCAGCTGCGTGAGTTGAGACAGAGTGCGCACCTCTGCACAGTCTCCCAACACTTTCTCGATCTCCTCTCGTAGTTTGTCTGTGTTGTCCAGACCTGTTCCTCCAAGTTCTAGCAGCAGATCGCCCTTGGCAGTTCTGCGCGCAGTTGTTACTCTGTCTGATACGTCTTTGAGTCTGCCGTCCTGCCGTCTCGTGACTAGAGAGCACATCGCTGTAGCTCATCTCGCCTTTCGCGCTCACTACCAGCGCGTCCGGGCGTATTTTGATGGCCTTCTTCTTAGGACCGGTGGTGGTGATGTAGCTCCTCCTCGGCTCTACGGTTGTCCACTCGCCGCCTTGCACCTGGTTGTGAACATTTTTGTTGCGCTTTGGGGGAGGAGTTTTCCTCGACCCGCTCTCTATGTCTCGCGGTCTTTTGGGTGTGGCCGCTGCCTTGCTTCCGGTTGTCGCCAACTTAACTTCGCTTGGAGCTGCCTGATCTGGTGGTACTGCTTCTGCGTTGGCGGGATCTTCCGCTGGCTCGTGGCATAGTTGCTCCGCTGCCGCTCGTTGCAGCTTCATCAGCCTCATGAGCTTGCTCCTCATTTTCTCGTTAATGTGCCTCTGAGAGGCGAACTGCTCCGAGAGGCCGTCCAGTTCTGTGCCCATCCGCTCCAGAAGGTCTTTGACTGACCGCCGCTTCTCGTTGGCTGGGCCAGCAACAGGCACGATGATGCGTGTGACCGCCATGTCGGGATCAGACCCAGCGACCGCCGACGAGCTTGCTTGTTCCTCGCTCCTGCTCCTGTTGTCGCCCGTTTGGTTATGGCATGCATTTTCTTCTATGCTGCTGCCACACGGGAACTTGGGCCTGTTAACTACTGCTGCTGGTGGTGGTGGTGGTGGTGTGCGCTGCATCCCGACCCACTCTTTTCGGCCAGACCACCTAATAAATTAAGTGTTGGACTTTTTCCGATCTTGGTGGATTCGAACCGTGGATCGCTGAATAGTCCGCGCCTCTATGCACTGCGCCACTGCAGCTGCACTCTTTAAGCGGAGCTTAATGCGTATACTAATTAGCTGCTCCTGAAAGTATGCAGATATTTTTTGCACTTTTTGAGCTTTGCGCTGTGCTTTTTAAAGCTTTGCGCTGAGCTTCTGATTGGCCGACTGGCAACGCCAGAGCGCCCAGTCTGGCTACGCAGCTGATGGTAGTGCAGCCCTCGTCGTCAGCTGATCGTGGGAGTGCAGTTGCGATTGTTTACAAGTAGTTGTGGCCAATTGTACTGGAACCAACAACAATTTCCCTCGCAGCCGTCAACTCCGCCAATGCGTCTCCTGGCAACGCGGCTGTCTACGACGTCCAGCAGCAGGTGCCCCGACCGACCGTGAGTACACAAGTGTTGAACACTGCTCGAGCTAACTCGCAGTCACTTTTTTTAGGTTTTTACGACTTATTTTGGTGATTTCCCGAGCGATCGAAAGGAGCGTCTCCAAAACGCGACCGGCTTGCGGAAAATTCAACTCACAGCGTGTGTGTGTGTGTGTGTGTGTGTGTGTGTGTGTGTGTGTGTGTGTGTGTGTGTGTGTGTGTGTGGTGTACTGCTGCTGCTACTGCTCCTGCTCTTCAGTGTTGATCGTGAGTGCTCCTGGCGGTGAGTGGCTAGCTGATTTTATACTTGACACTTTCCCCTTCCACTGTTGTTTTCAAAGGTTTTTATTACCTAAGGACGTTTTCCTTTGATTGGTTGGCTTTTTACCTGTTGCTACCTGTAGGACTTCTCAAGTGCTAGAGAAGGACACCCATCCCACTGATAAGTGTCTCCCTACCCTTCAACCGACATACACCACATTAAAAATTCTAAACACAAATGTCCACAGTTTACAGTCCCAAAATTTTGAAAACGTTCATAATTGTACTTAATGTTTTTTCCTAAATATCTGACTACTTCTAATGGTGGCTGTAAATTCCCAAAACTATCAAAATAATAAGAATCTGATCCTCTCTTGTAATATGCTATCCAATGCGTTCCATTCGATATTGAGTCTGCTAAATTTATTATTCCACACTCGAAATGATGTGGAAATTTGGGTAATTGATCCTTCATATAAACACCTCGAAAATGAGGAATCTTTCTAAAGGCAAACTTCATTATATCAAAGTTTGATAATGCTCTCTTGGGTAGCTTACCTAGTAGTTTTTGTGAACACGTTTTTGTCTTTGATTATTTCTAGCAAATGATATACCATATCCATTTTTGTATGGTTGTAAATACAAGCCAGCTCCCAATGCAACCGTTTCCGTTTTTTTATTATGCCTCTTGTTTTCCTCTTTATGTTGTTTAGCCATCTTTGCATTGTTAATAGATTTTACTATTGCTGCACTACCTGACGCCAAACTACCCACAGCGATCAGAGCTGTTAAAATTGGGACAAGTGGTAAGAACCCACCTATCTTGGGTACATTTATAACACGTGGAATAACAACATTTTTCCTACATCCCATCGAGTTCGATACTGCTTTACGTGCAACTTTTATTGCACTCAAGATATCAAGCGGTTTATTCTTTTTCAATTCCTTTGTAGCCTTTTTGATTATTGTAGTCAATGATGTTGTCACTCTTTTCTTTCTCTCCTGATTTGATCCCATTCCAAATTTTTTCTTCGTCTTCATCATGTTTGTTACAAAGTATGCTGCTGCTCTCTCTCAATACTACTGTCTAACGCTTTTACACGATTCCAAGCCTTTTCAATTAAAACTGAGTCAGCTTTATGACGTTCACTCAACTCTTTACTGTTTGAATATGCAATATCATGCTCTCTACACGCTTCATCCAAACCATTAATTCCACGATCGCCACGTGCTAATCGTTTCTCTAACTTTGTTCCAGGTCCACAGTAATTGTATCCAGGTATATGAGCCTCAAAAGGTAGAGAGTCTATTATATTGTTTACAAGACCACTACCCTGTTTGAGTTTTGATTTTGAACTAATTAAATTATAAAAACGTTTGACCATTTTATAGCAACCTCAATTAACAAACGTTTCCCATTGAATGAAGTACTTCTCTCACTAACATGCGTTTTTTAAGACATAAGAAAAGCATACTAGTACGAAACATTGAGGGTGGTGGACATGGAGAGAATAATCAACAACCTCGACATAGTGTTTTGTTACCCAATACAATTAGAGCATTAATTGTTGGACAATCAAATTGTGGAAAAACCAATGTGATGCTTAGTCTTATAGAGAGTCCCAATGGTCTCAAATTTGAAAATATTTATGTATTTTCAAAGAGTTTATACCAACCCAAATATGAATATTTGGAAAAACTTATCAAACCAATTCAAGGAATGGGATATTTTACGTTCTCCGGAATACAGTGTTATCACCGCACGAAGCTAAAAATAATTCCATTATGATATTCGACGATGTGGCATGTGAAAAGCAGGATAATATCCGAAACTATTTTTGTATGGGAAGACATAAGAATATTGATTCATTCTATTTATGTCAAACATACACACATATACCGAAACATTTAATACGTGACAATTGTAATTTTATTATAATGTTTAAACAAGATGATTTGAACATGCGTCATATCTATCGAGATCACGTAAACAGTGACATGGACTATGAAACATTTATGGAAATTTCACGAAAATGCTGGGAGGAGAAATTTGATTTCTACTAATCTCTAAAGATGATGATATGAAAAATGGGCGATACAGAAAAGGCTTTGATCAATTCATTATACTTTAAAAATATGAATATAAAACTAATGATATGATGATTAAACAACAGTCCAAACTCAGACTTCAAAATGTCTACATCACTAACATTTGCATTAAATGGAAACACATCAGTTATAACCGAAAATTTTTTCCCACAAATTGAATTAAATACGAATTATGAGTGTGCTCTCATTGACTTTCACACATACAATTCTATACCAAACGTAGATAGAGGGAACAATCTATTTCATATTGGAAATAAATACCTGTTGGATCGTATGAACTCGAAGAGATTGCAACATATATTATTGATGTCCTAAAGAGGTATGGTTCTTATGATGTGTTAAAAATAGAAACCAACAATAATACGCTGAAAGTTCAAGTTACCACTAAAAAAGAAACAGTATATTTTAATCGCGAACGAAGAATTGGAAAGCTATTTGGATTTGGTGCACGTATTCTAAAACCGCACAATACTGAAATTTATGTCTCAGATAATCCTGTGAATATTTTAAAAGTAAATACAATTAGATTGGAATGCAACATTATCAGTGGCTCATATGTAGGTAATAGACCAAATCATGTGCTTCATGAATTTGGAATCAATGTTCCTCCGGGATATAAAATGAGTATTACACCACGAAACTTGATTTATTTACCTATCAACACTAGAGAAATAAGCACGCTCGAAGTACGGATAACTGATCAGGAGGGGGAATTAATCAATTTTCGAGGGGAAACTATATCAATTCGTCTTCATTTACGAGCAACAGAATGATTATTTATAATAAAGGTCGTTACATCACCTCACAACTCCCATTACTAAATGTAAAGGTGAAGTGAAAACACCATCATCATTATCATCTCGAGGACCATCATATCCACGACCTGCGGTATCATTAAAAAATAAACTGATTTTAAAATCACTTGGATTTAATATTCAGTAAAATTACTACCTTCATTTCAAATGAATGAAATTTTTTTTGTGCAAGATAAACCTCACAATGATGAGAGTATCACGAAAAAAAAAATATCACACTTATTACCCATATCAGCAGAACTTCAAAACAAATGATGAAGTTCGTATTACATTACAAAACCAAGATTTGTATGTGTTGCCGTCTGAAAGTTTCCTCCACTTTGAAGGGACACTTAGTAAAATTACTAACCAAAATTCGGGCACAAGTACAACAAATGATGTTGCCGGCTTGCTTAAAAATAGTTGCATGGCCTATTTTTTGGATGAAATAAGATATGAATTGAACGGATGCGAACTGGATAGAACACGGTTTACTGGAATCACATCTACTCTGAAAAACTTTCTTTCCATTGGTCGACAGGAGTCTCTATGTTATCGTAATGCCGGGTGGAGTGGAGGAGAGAGAGAGTCCGGAGGTCATTTCAGCTTTTCAATACCACTAAAAATGCTAATGGGATTCGCTGAAGATCATAAAAAAGTTATATTAAATTGTAAACATGAACTCATTATCTTGCTAGCTAAAAATATGAATGATATGTTTGAAAAAATGGTCGGAGGTGTTGAATATAAAATTGCTATACAGAACATTAGTTGGAAAGTACCCCACATTGTTCCAAGCGATACTACTAAAATTAAAATGTTTAATGTAGTCAAAAGTGGAGCTACTCTTCCACTTTCATTCCGCAGCTGGGATTGTTATATAAATCCCTCGTTGGTACAGGGTACTCATCATGTATGGAACGTTAAGCTAGCTGCAAATAGAGAACGACCACGGTTTGCAGTCATTGCGTTTACATTAAATGGTAATCTAATTACAAACAATTTGAGAAATGCAAAAGTGTATTTAAATTCTGAAGTCTATCCATATGAAGATTTAAATGTAAAATTCAATGAAAATCGGTTTGCTGCCTTGTATGATATGTACATAAAATTCCAAGAGAGTTACTACAACCGAGGCTCCACTTTTATCACCACTAGACTTCAAGTCAAAGGCTCCTATTGTTGTTGTTGATGTTTCATATCAAAACGTGTCGGTCAAATCAGAGCCAATTGATGTTAAAATTTCAACTGAATTAAGAGTACCAAGTGAGTTGAATACAAAGGTATATTGCCTTCTCATTCACGATCGTCTAGTTGAATATACCTCACTGACCGGATTAGTTCAACGTATCGTATAATGATTTCTCAAAATATTTCTTCATTCACCTTTTGGAAATCATTACGAGTATACGTCAACGGATTGAAAGAAATTTAAAAAATGATATTGATTGAAAACAAAAACAACTCCACAACTCATATTTCGATACAACAACTTATAACTGGAATAAATAATTTTATGAAAATGTTTAAGGATAAAATTTTTCCTGAGCACATGGAATATTTAACAGAATCATTGAAATATTTTAATAATAGAATATGTGATGGACCATTGGTTTCTAATGTTCATGGACAACATTTCACATCTTGCTGTTGGGCTCATAACGATGTGGAGGATGGAGTAGATACATGTGCCTGTCATTTCTATACTGTTCGTTCACAAAAATTAAAAAAAAAATTATAAAAATGTATGTTAATTTAGAGAATCGATTTTAAACAATGTATTTGTAAAATTATGTTACATACAGAACATGAAAAGAAGAATAGTATATCTTTAAGGGAAATGGAATTTTTAGAGCATTATTGGGTTTTTCTTTCAGATTTTCTATTTTTCTTCAAGTGTCTTGGAAATGGCGTTGTACTTTCGTCTGAATTCCATAACGTAACGTTCATCACGTGATCCTTCCTCCGCTCCGATTTCGAATACATTTGAATTAATGAGATAAGTGAGCGTGGCGCCTTCGACCGTTTTACAGGTAGCGTTGGGCTTCCGAACATATTTCGTCACGTTTCGTAACGTTGATTAGTGTTAGACGTTCACGTATTCGATCGTCTTGGATGTGGCGCTGCGTCACGTTTCTGTCCTTTCGTTTCGTAACGTTTCTATCTAGTATGATGCGTTGCCCCACGACCTACGTTTTCGAGGTGGGTGCTCGCGCGTTCGTACGCTACGTTCGTTAAAAAGCGTTTCACGTTTTCGTAGGACGTCTTCGTCTCACGTTTTTGGAGACGATCTACGAATCGTAATTCGAGTACGACCCCGACCCCGATCCCCTCACCGCCCCGTCTCGGGACACGCGACCTCGACCCCGACTCCGACTACGTTTTCGAGCTGAACGTTCATGTGTTCGATCGTTTTGGGTACAGCGCTGCGCCCCTGATTGATAATGTACGCTACGTTCGTTAATGATAAGATCGTGTCGTAGCACGTGTGACGAACACGTTTTCGTCCACGATCCACGAATAGATTTCGACTGCGACCCCGACCCCGAGGGCGTGTCGGGAGAAGCGACCTCGACCCCGACTCCGAAGAATCGATAACGGATTTGTATCACGAAACGCCGCCGACCCCAATCCCGATCCTTTCATCGCCCCATCTCGGGTCACGTACGATTCATCACACAAATCCCACACTTGACATTTCCACAGGTGACCCTAATTAAATTGCACACTTGACATTAATGACAGGTGACCCTAATTAACACTTCCTTGCATGAGGATTAGATTTGTGAGAAAACTTGATATTCCAACTACTTTGTTACATAATTAAATGGCGCCTGAACGTGAGGCCAAGCAAGCGCGACATGCTAGATATGAAAATAAAATGAAGTACAAGGATTTCCATCCGAGGCATGTTAGCAGTTTAACCTGCACTGCAATAGTACCCCTAAAACTTTAACGTTCAATTGTTTGATTGCCTGGAATATGCAGGAGTTCTGAATATTTGGATTCTTACCACAATCAAACATGCGAATTAGACCCCTGAAGTAATTAAGATTTAAGTTTACCTCGGATTGATAGTCTGACTAATTAGCGGAACTATACCAGGGAACTATTATCTGATTACAACAGTTTTGTTTCACTTAAGATCGAGATTGTTCTGAATGGAGTGTTTCGTCAGTTCCTCTCTTAAGAAAACATCGAATCCTGACAGTTTCCCCGAAAAGGAAAAACTAAATTGATATCTTTTACTGGCAGAATACGACATCCTATTTATAACTTGACACACCAATTGTACAAAGGATAAGACCCAAAATTTTATGATTTATATTGATTACCGAGTTTATCGTATTAAGTATCGTATCTTATTATCTTTCTTTTGGTTTATTTTTCCCGAAATTACCGGTTGGTAATAATTATTTTTGTATTCCGCGAATCTGCGTTTGCATTGGTTCGTTTTTTCTTTTTCTTTTTGAGTTTTTTTTAGGTTATTTTATTTTAGCTATTGAGTAGCTTGAACCCTTCGCAGATTCAAATCTATTTGTTTGGTTAAGTTAATTTCTTTTGGAGTGAAGTTTTTTTGTTGCGTCAAATATGGCAGTTCGACGTAGCCTCGATAACTTGATGGGAAATCCACCACGCGATCCGCAGTCGAGCTGTAGTATTTGTAATGACACTACTAGTCTAACTGAATTTGCTGAAACCTTATGTCAGCACAAATTTCATCGACAATGTTTGACAACATGGCTGAGTGAAAATGAAACATGTCCAGTCTGTCGACGTGCATGCTCGCGCAGTCAGTTAGATGATATAGCAAGTGTTCCAATAGAACCCAATGAGCCATCCTCCAGAAATGCTAGAACTAACAATCCAAGTATCAACACGGGTGCAGTGCCCAGAAATCGGCCAAATACAAGGTCAAACCCAAGAATAAATACTGGAGTGAATCAAAGAGCGAACACATCAGCCGCGGCTCGAGTAGATCCAGCTATACCAGTTCCGGCTGAATCAAACGGCATATCGGAAGAACGTGTTCAACAATTAATATCTATCTATCAACAGTTTTAACGGACGAGATCCGTGCAGCCATACGAAACTTAACCATTTCCGGAGTTCAATAAGAACGTCCGGAAGAACCTCAGCTAGAGTGGGACGTACCAATGCCTCCCATATTCTCTGGCAACAATAGAAGAAATCGACAATTTACAATCCGAAATGTTAACTCACCAATTCGTCGTAAGTCTACTGACGAACGCTCAGATAAAACTTCGAATGTGATATCCAACTGGCATATCAAGTTCAGTGGCTCTGGTACAGACATTTCTATTGAAAATTTCATTTATAGAGTAAGTTGCTTAACCGATCAGTGCTTGAATGGTGATTTTGATCTTCTCTATAAATACGGTCATATTTTGTTTACGGGGACAGCCTTAAACTTCTTTTGGCGTTGTCACCGAATGGAACACGAGATGAACTGGTTCATTTTGTGTACTCGTCTACGAGAGAGATATCGAGATCAACGCACCGATCGAGATATCAAAGATGCGATGCGTAGGCGTAAACAAGGCCGTAATGAATGCTTTGATGATTTCCTCGATGCGATGGTATCCATCGCAGATGGTTTACGTAATCCTTTATCGGATGAGGAAATAGTGGCAGAAGTGAGAAACAATTTAAAGCCTGAGCTGTATCACGAGCTGTTGCACGTTAACACAGTTACATTTGCAAGTTTGCGTCGAGAATGTCATAAGCATGAAAACTTCTTTACCAGTAACAGGCTTAAGCCGATGACCACATCTGGTTTCCCTATACGCGCAGTAAATGTTATTACCCATGAAGATTCTGATTCCATTCCGGAAGAAGCGGTAAAAATATCAGACAAGATCAAATGTTGGAACTGTGATGGGATGGGTCATAGATACCAAGACTGTTTAAAGCCTCGTAGAGTGTTTTGCTACGGTTGTGGTGCTTTAAATACCTATAAGCCGAAGTGTGGTCACTGCAATCCGCATCCGGAAAATGCACCACAGTATGTTCATCCCAATTAGATAACGAATATCCTCTCAAAGCCTCGGATCCACTAATGACAAACACTACTAACCCAACACACTTGTCAGCTTCGACTAAAGATCATAAGTCTAGATCTTCCAAACGCCTCCAAGAACACTGGAAGTCGAAGCGTGAATTAAAATATTGCACAGTATCGACCATTACTTATACCAAACAAGATAATCGACCATTTATTAGAAGGAGGTCAACTCTTTGGCAAGCCATGATTTGCGTTGCTGGGTAGTGGAGCAAAAAAGTATAAAAGTATTATTGGCGGAAGTCTTGCTAATCGTATTATCATTGAAAAGTTGAAATATCGTAAGACGACTGGCAATGTTCGAACAGCCGATGGTCAAAGACAACATATAATTGGACGAATTATCGCCCGACTGATCTACAACCATTCCCCATTTGAAATCGATTTCGTTATAGTACCTGAAATTAAGATTGATGTCATTATCGGAATCGATTGATGGACAAAATTAGGTATTACAATCGTCCAAACTCCTGTGATGGAAGAAATAGTAGCTATAGAAGTTGAAAATAATCAGTTGCCTCTAACTCTCAGCCAGAGCGCATAATTGCAAACTGTTATTGAGCAATTTCCTGCTTCAACAAGGAATGGAGTTGGCCTTACTAATTTGTTAGAGCATAAAATAGATACCGGCAATTCAAAATCTATTAAGCAAAGGAACTACCCTTTGTCACCTGCCAGAGAAAAACTGTTAGTTTCAGAGATAGACCGAATGTGTGTAATTGAAGAAGCTCCAGCATCCGAATGGTCACCTCCAATCGTACTATTAGTCAAACCAAACAAAATAAGATTTTGCTTGGATTTCCGGAAATTAAATGAAGCATCTATAAAAGATCCTTATCCAATTCCCAATCTAGAGGGTATCTTAAGTAGACTCCCCCAAGTGCGATGTATCTGTATGTAAGGATGCAATTTGGCAAATCGCATTGGAACCCCAATCTCGACCTAAAACCGCATTTTCAATTACTAATCGTCCATTGTATCAATTCAAACGAATGCCATTTGGATTGTGCAACGCACCTCAGACCATGTGTCGATTAATGGACCAAGTAATTCAATACCAGTTGAAATCTCAAGTTATGGTATATCTCGATGATTTACTGGTAATGTCTTCTAATTTCGAAGAGCATTTAGAGTATTTAGTGTTGGTTTCGGAGCGACTGCGAGGAGCAGGACTCACAATTAATATCGAAAAGAGCCAATTTGGTTTGGCTAGAGTGGAATATCCAGGATATATAGTAGGAGAAGGTTAATCCCAATAAAGTTGGAGCTGTACATGACTTCCCAGTCCCCAAACACAGAGACAACTCAGAAGATTTCTTGGCATGACCGGTTGGTATCAACGCTTCGTTCCACAATACTCTGCGGTTGTTCATCCTCTTACTGACTTATTGTGTGGCAAAAGCCTAATTTGGAACACAAGCGCTCAAGAAGCATTTGAGCTTATAAAACGTAAACTTTGTACAGCACCGTTGTTGGTTCATGCTGATTATGAAAAACCTTTTATCGTGCAATGCGATGCGTCCATTGACGGCATAGGTGCGGTATTAGCTCAGTGCTATGAAGAAGGTGTTGAACGGCCAATATCTTTTATGTCGAAGAAGCTCAATAAAGCTCAGAGAAATTATTCAGTGACCGAATTAGAATGCTTAGCTGTCGTTCTAGCCATACAACGGTTTCGAATGTATATAGAAGGACATCAGTTCAAAGTAGTTACCGATCACGCGAGTTTACGGTGGCTCATGAATCAAAAAGTTTTGAGTGGTAGATTAGCGCGATGGGCTATTAAATTGCAAGGGTTTAACTTCACTATAGAACGTAGAAAAGGTTCACAAAACGTTGTGGCAGATGCCCTGTCCCGTTCTTTTGAAGACGCAGATATAAATGCCGTTGAAGTTGAAGTCATCCCTGAAATTAATTTAAATGCGGAAGCTTTTCAGTACCGACTACCAAGCCATGAAAGCCAATATATTACATTAAATTCACCGGATTATAGAATAGAAAACGGTTTCCTGTATCATCGTACCAACTTTTCTAATGGTCACCCGGACCATGATGAATCAAATTGGAAATTAGTCGTTCCTCTCGAACTACGCACCAGTGTGATAGAAGCTGCACACAATCAACCATCTGCTTCACATTGTGGCGTTTCAAAATGTTTAGATCGGATTAGACAGAAGTTTTTCTGGCCTCGTATGGTTACAGATGTACGCGATTACGTTGGGAAATGTGATACTTGCAGGACCTGCAAATATCCAACTCACGTTCTCAAGCCACTAATGGGTCAGCAGATCGTTACTGAGAGACCTTTTCAAATGTTATATTTGGATTTTATTGGACCCTTTCCAAGGTCGAAGCGAGGAAATATTGACATTTTCATCATTTTAGACCACTTTTCAAAATTTACATTTTTAAAAGCGGTTAAAAGATTCACATCGTAGATAATCATCACTATATTAAGTGATATATTTAACTGCTTTGGTGTGCCGGAAGTTGTTGTCAGTGACAACGGCAGCCAATTCAAGGGTCGTGACTTTTCTTCCTTCCTTAACCAATATGGAGTAGCACACACATTCACTGCAGCGTATTCGCCTCAAGCTAATGCTGTCGAACGAGTCAATAGAAGTATCAATGCTGCATTGCGATCATATTTGCGATCAGATCAACGTGATTGGGATCAATATCTGGATCGTATCAATTGTGCATTGCGCTCCCATCTTCATCAATCTATCGCCATGTCTCCATATTTAGCAGTATTTGGACAGCAAATGATTTGCCATGCGCAGGATTATAAACTGCTAGCAAACTTAGAATTGCTAAATGAAGATACTGCAAGATTAGAACGATTAGATGAATTTACAAAAATTCGTGCAAACATTAAGAAAAACCTAGAAAAATCGTATAACACCAGTCAAAATACGTATGATTTGCGTAGTAAAGTGCGATCCTTTTTAATAGGCCAAGAAGAAGTCAAAAGAAACTTCAAGCTCAGTAACTTCGCCAATAATTTCAACGCCAAATTGGCGTCCCTAGGGGTAAAAGCCAGAATCAAAAGCAAGATCGGCAACTGGTTGTATCTTCTTGAAGATTTAGATGGGAAGGAGTTGGGCACTTTTCACGCAAAAGATATTTGGTAAACATCACCCTTTTTCAGCTTTGAGCGACAGTTTGCCACTGCCTTCAAACCTGTGGTGTGAGGGTGCAATTTAAATTTTAAATTTGCATTTGCAAATTCTGGCCATTTCACGATATGTAAACATATCCAGCTGACTAATATCGATTAATCGCATATTACATATCACTTAGTCGAGTTAGCAGCCCTTGACAGTAAATTGCCATTCACACAAATAAATTACAGAGATTGATCGAAAGTGGAGATCAACTCTGTGCAAGTTCTTAATTATCGAAGACACATTAGAAGAAGAAGAAATTTTCATTTTCCGTTTCCCATACCAAGGCGCGTGGAAAATTTTGCAAATTTATTTATGCAAATTTATGTATGTGTCGGCGCACACTAAGAGTGTGTGTATGTTGGTGTGAGTGTATGGGTATGCTGTTGTAGGAATTTCACCAGAGGCTTAATTTCATCATTATAGGAATATTGCATCAGTCACTAATTGCGCCGTGATTTGTTGTGTGTGTATGTTGTCGCTTTAAGAAGTGTCGTTTTAGCAAGGCGACAGCGTAGTGTCGCTGTCGCCGAGTGTGGTTCGGTGGTAAGCATAGAATGAAGAAGGGACGACGCAGGCAGTTGCATATAGATCGTCGTGTGTGTAAAACCGAAACTCGCTGTGCTATTACGATGTCGGCAAATAACGGCGCTGCAACATCAGAAGTGGGATCTGGCTCGCTACCTAATGATTCAGATGGACCATGGCGAATTTTAATGGAAATGCAAAATAAAAACTTGATCGACCTTATTAAAGCTGTACAATCGGCGACACCTGAAACAACAAACAAAAAAACAATTGTGCTTCCAAAATTCAACGCAGACCTTGATGGCGCCGACGCGTCGGCCTGGTGTTCAACCGTAAACATAATTTTGGCAGAAAATACTTTAAAGGGCAGCGAGTTGGTAATGGCTTTGAGTGCATCGTTGGAAGGTAGTGAGTCGCAGTGGCTTCCGCAAATATGTTATCCTGAGATAACTTGGGACGAATTTAAAGAACTTTTCATGGAGCGTTTTGGCATTGTAGAAACGCCAGCGGCCATGTTTCTGTCAATGCTAGCTAATTGTCCGACCGATGGCGAATGCCTCTCCAATTATGCTAGTCGTATGGTGACGTCACTTATCACGAAATGGCGTGACATGAACGTAGAGGAAATTGCAGTTTCTGTGACGCTTGCGAAGATGGCTCATGTTGATAACAGATTGCAGCGTTTAACCTTTACTTCAAATATGCGCACCCGAAGTGAATTGCAAACCGAGCTTAAAGCGTTCGCGTTCAAGAAGAGAAAGAAAAATCTACAAGAGGAAATATCGTCACCTGACATAAAGCGTTCGAAATTTTCAACAATAAAATGTCATTTCTGTGGAGAATTAGGCCACAAGATGATGGAATGCCGAGCTAAACAGCAGCAAAATCATCCTTCCCCTCATGCTACAAACAGCAGCGGCAGGAGTGAATCTGGTCACCATCAAAAAGCGAATGTAACCTGCTTTAAGTGTGGTGAACTTGGTCATATTTCAACACATTGCAGTAAGACCAAAGTGGACAAGGTCAAGGATACCCAATAGATGAAAAGAGTGGAGCTTTGCGAAGTTGTTGAGCCCAAAAGAGAGATGGTTTATTGAGGTGAGACGTTTATAACAACGTTCGACTCTGGAGCGGAATGTTCATTAATAAAACAAAAGATAAGTGACAAATTAGTTGGTAAAAGAATTAACAATTTCATAATGTTGAAGGGTATTGGTAGTAACGGCATATGTAGCACATTTTACTTAGCAACGTAAAAATTAACCAACATTATATTGAAGTTTTGTTTCATGTTTCGGATAATGAGTATTGAATGAATGACATTATTATTGGTCGAGAAGTACTGTCCCCTGGATTTAATGTTATAATATCACCAGGAAAATTCGAAATTATTAGATTAAAAAACTGTAAACTATCGTTCAAATGAGAAATTTTGTGAATTGTATACTGATCTTGTTGGGCAAGAGGTCGACTTGGCAGAAGTGAGAGCACGAGCAGGTCAAAATATTTTAGCTGCAGCAGCATATAACAAAGAGAAATTTGATAAAAACAAGGCTAAAGTTGTTGGATGCAAGGTTGGAGATTTCGTATTGTAAAAAAATGAAGAGACCAATCAAACAAAGTTGAGTCCAATGTTTAGGGGGCCTTTTCAAATAACTGAATTGTTATAGGGGGGATAGATATATGGTCAGGTCTTTGACAAATAATAGAAAATATAAATATGCTCATGATGACATAAGAAAAATGCCGGATGGACAAATACCAGTTGAATTTGAAAGTTGTAATAAGGATTTAAGTAAGGAAAAAGAAACTGTTGAAAGAGACAGTAATGAAAAAGAAACTGTTGAAAGAGACAGTAGTAAAAAAGAAACTGTTGAAAGAGACAGTAATAAAATCATGTAAAGAGAAACTGTTGCAAGAGACAGTACAGGTGCCTTAAGGGCTAATAATTGAATTGGTAATAATAATGCAAGCACAAGTGCAAAACAATTGTTTTGATCATGGCGTGTGGCGCATTAGATAATATAATGTTAAAACTGAATGGTTAATGATAATGTAAAAATGAGCTATGCCAGAGAAAAGAATTTGTATTAGTTAAGAAAAAAACACAGAAATATGAAGATGCAATTTGTAATGAAAATTATAACTTTAGATGAGAAATGAGAAGTTATATTTGAATAAACTGTTTTAAATTGATTGAATGGTAACAAAGCATTTTTGAAAAATTGCACGAGGTCGTGTAATGGTCAGGATGGCCGTGTCGGCGCACACTAAGAGTGTGTGTATGTTGGTGTGAGTGTATGGGTATGCTGTTGTAGGAATTTCACCAGAGGCTTAATTTCATCATTATAGGAATATTGCATCAGTCACTAATTGCGCCGTGATTTATTGTGTGTGTATGTTGTCGCTTTAAGAAGTGTCGTTTTAGCAAGGCGACAGCGTAGTGTCGCTGTCGCCGAGTGTGGTTCGGTGGTAAGCATAGAATGAAGAAGGGACGACGCAGGCAGTTGCATATAGATCGTCGTGTGTGTAAGACCGAAACTCGCTGTGCTATTACAATGTCGGCAAATAACGGCGCTGCAACATATGTATATAATTCAGCAATCCAGCGCTGAATTTTATCGAAGGAAAATTTTTCTCCATCTGCGTGGACAGAGCCACCAGAGTATTGTTTGGATAATTATAAGGTACGTAGGTTACATAGGCATATACATATTTCTAATAAGAAATGTTTTTAGGCATTTGCAAGTTAGCGCGGTGTGGGTTTATAAACGTTTAGAAAGCGTTTAAACAATTTGGCCACCGCCATCTAGTATTTTCACCTGCGCATTATCGGCGCGCAATGCTGCTGCTGGAGTTACAGTGGGCATATACATAAGCTGAAAAGCAAAGAAGATTGCCACTGTTCCTACCGGTACCGCCCCAATTGGGCCGCACTAAAATTGTTAGCACCGGCTAACTTGGACTAATTCGAAAAGCAGTCGAGCAGAGGATCGACACGTCTCCTACCGGTGCTAACCGGTAAGGCCGCGCCAAAATTGTTAGCATCGGCTAACAGGGACCCATGAGCCGTTCAGCGGAGGGATAGAGCATAGTGCTTCTATGTTCTGAACAGTGATGCCCCTATAGGAACATCCCAAGAATTGTCGCCGTCTATGAGGATTTTCCATAACCTGTTTGCCGCTAATTAATTTGTATAATATAAAAGTACTGGTGTTTGCATTAATGTTAAATTAAAATGAATGAATTAACGTAGCTTTCTTATTTCTTGTAATATACGTAGTTTCATAAGTACATGGTATGGTATGTAGTCGTTATTCAATACTGCTAACATTATTCTAATTCTCTTTTTGGAAGTTCACCCAGCAAACAAACATCATCTCATCAACAAAATAAAACACCCTACACACATCATTCATCATCAGGCCTGATCATCAGTGAGTTGTGTACATCTATATAAAACTAAAAGTATGTGAGTACGGCTTGACCGATAATTGAAAATATAATAATGTCAACAGTATAGGGTTTAACATATGCCATATTTACCATTGTAGTATTGTATATAGAGTTGTTTAGTACCATAAATATTAAGAAGAGTTACAGGGTATTGACCGCCCTTGAAAATGAGTCCAATTATAAAGTCTTAACGTAATGACATTATTGAAAATGTATTAAATTAAGCCTTTCGGGCACCTGAGTATAGTTGTGTGTGTCATAAATTAAACAATGAAAAGGGTAAAGACCATAATGGTCTTTACAGGATGGGAGGGTATAGAAGAGGATCCATGACATCTAGGATCTTCGACTTTTAGGCTTGTTCGTATGCCAATTCAGATTTTTGATATTTAAGATATCGATAAACTCTGCTTACCACTTTTAATAATGTAACCTCAGCTCTTATAGATAACACAAACCCACCCCATTTGCCTTGGGCAACAGTCGGCCCCCGTAAGCAGAGTACGTTATCATAGGCTGTGTATAATCGGTTTGTTACAACTGAAAACGCAAACGAAACGACAACAACACAAACAATGCACTCTGTCCAAACCGGAGACTAAGAACTCAACAACGAGCGTAGCGAGAACGGCGACCCCGGCGTCATGTAGTCTGTCTCACGTGCGCTCACTATCTGTGAAGCTCTCTCCACAAAGATGGCAAAAATAATAAACGTGGGCAGTGTTGTTGTTCTTTTTTTGTCTATGCTAAATAGGTTGTCTACAATTTTCAACTAGTTTTGAAATGCATTTGTAGTTGTCAGTGTATTTTTGCTTGTTAGTGTATTTTAGCATTTTATTTTGCTATTTCTCACTGAAATTAAGTATAGTGTTTCGTTGAAGTAACGAAGACCAAGAATGAAAACAAACAGAGAAATAATAATAGAGATGTGGTGTTGTTGTTGCGCTTTGCTGCCGTTCAATGACGTTGGCGTTGCCAATGTTTTTTTTTTACTCTCTCACTCACACTCATGCTCTCGTTTCATTCCAGACATTGAACTTGACGCACACCAGTGCTGCCAGAATTTCCGGAGTAAAAGTTGCTAGACTTAAGAAAAAATGCTAAAAATTATAAAAAAAAAAATGCAAAAAAAAATTACTAAATCTTGTAAATGGTATTTTTCATAAAGTATATACATTTTTAATTAATTTAGGAACAAGATTTATTAAAATAAAGATGATTTCGTATCTTATTTTGTTAACACCTATTACAAAATGCTTAGAATAGCGTCCAATTCTTCTGATTCATTAATATCCGTGTACTTTTAATTTCCGGTAATTTTTAGAAAGTACTAAGAGGGAAGTAAGTGGCCACATTTTTTAAGTCTATGTAGTCCATACCTGTTTATGTACATATATAAAGTTAATATTTAATTTATTTTATTTCTATTAAAATTATTTAGATTCCAAACTAATTTTATAAATGTTGTTTCTGTACTTTGACACAATGAACTTTTGAAATGCAGTTAACTTTTCACGTCATCGAACCATTGAGTTCAATACAAGTTCCGACTTTGTTGTGAACTATTAATTTCAATTTTTACAATGAATGGCAAAAAGGAAATACAAAATAAAAAGGCTTTATGTAAAGTATAAATGAAAAATTGCTAAAATAGCTAAAATTGCTAAAAAAAATAAATAAATTAAATAAAAAATAAATAAAAAGTTGCTAGATTTGCAGCTAATAGCATATAAACTGGCAGCACTGCACTGCGGTGGAATTATAAGACCCGTCAACCACATGGGTGAGGCCAGTTTTAGCTTTTCAGCTCTGGACTGCCGGCCCATCCGTCGCCTCCTGGCTCAACAAATGCCGACGCCTTGCAAACACGGCATCGGCAAATGTTTGCAACAGCTGCATCCTCTCCAGTGTCGCCATCGCTCTATAAACTCTCCAAACGCCATGCAGGTACTCGATCCCAAGTCCATCCAGGTGACGCAAATCTGCACATATGTATGTATAGTAATTGTGATTCCTCAAAATTTGGTTGCGATCAGATAGAAATTGCCGAAGTTAATAAAGGAATACTTTTGTATTGGCAAAAACGCCTACTTACTAGGGGTCTTAGTTACTTTGGCTGAGAATCTGGTATATTGTGCCGTCTGTGCAATATTTTGTTTAAGGTACTATATCGAGGCACATAATATACAATTTGGTATATTTTAAGTATTCTTACAGTATATTAAGTTTGTATATTTTAATAATAATACCAAATTTTGTTTATTTTATTCAAAATAGGTAGCGGATATCTTACAGTCGAGCATACTCTCTTACTTGCTTTTTATGTTCTTTGCATGATCAGCTTAAAAGTATGCAATATTCTGTTCTCCAATTACAAATTTGTGTGGCATAATTGCAGGTTTGTTTACATAAATTAAAAACGTAAACAGTACAGTTTACTTATTTGCCACTTGCAATTGTCAAGTGGCAGAGGGCTAATCTTATTTATCACTCCATCCGCGGTGATTATCACTATTGTATTGGCAGTACACGGAGCTCAGGAAGATTGAGCCAAATCTTCCAGTGTCACTCACGCATACGCCAAAGTCTGTGATGAGCGACTCAATCGGCATGCAGATGACATCGGGTCGTCCAAAACGATGGCAGCCTTCGAACTCCGATCAGAAAACACACGCATCCCGGACGGAATGCCCGTAATGCCGTAAAAATTGTCGACGAACGGTTCCTGCACCAAACCGTTGTTGGTTCATGCTGATTATGAAAAACCTTTTATCGTGCAATGCGATGCGTCCATTGACGGCATAGGTGCGGTATTAGCTCAGTGCTATGAAGAAGGTGTTGAACGGCCAATATCTTTTATGTCAAAGAAGCTCAATAAAGCTCAGAGAAATTATTCAGTGACCGAATTAGAATGCTTAGCTGTCGTTCTAGCCATACATCGGTTTCGAATGTATATAGAAGGACATCAGTTCAAAGTAGTTACCGATCACGCGAGTTTACGGTGGCTCATGAATCAAAAAGTTTTAAGTGGTAGATTAGCGCGATGGGCTATTAAATTGCAAGGGTTTAACTTCACTATAGAACGTAGAAAAGGTTCACAAAACGTTGTGGCAGATGCCCTGTCCCGTTCTTTTGAAGACGCAGATATAAATGCCGTTGAAGTTGAAGTCATCCCTGAAATTAATTTAAATGCGGAAGCTTTTCAGTACTCAGACTACCAAGCCATGAAAGCCAATATATTGCATTAAATTCACCGGATTATAGAATAGAAAACGGTTTCCTGTATCATCGTACCAAAATTTCTAATGGTCACCCGGACCATGACGAATCAAATTGGAAATTAGTCGTTCCTCTCGAACTACGCACCAGTGTGATAGAAGCTGCACACAATCAACCATCTGCTTCACATTGTGGCGTTTCAAAATGTTTCTGGCCTCGTATGGTTACAGATGTACGCGATTACGTTGGGAAATGTGATACTTGCAGGACCTGCAAATATCCAACTCACGTTCTCAAGCCACTAATGGGTCAGCAGATCGTTACTGAGAGACCTTTTCAAAGGTTATATTTGGATTTTATTGGACCCTTTCCAAGGTCGAAGCGAGGAAATATTGACATTTTCATCATTTTAGACCACTTTTCAAAATTTACATTTTTAAAAGCGGTTAAAAGATTCACATCGTAGATAATCATCACTATATTAAGTGATATATTTAACTGCTTTGGTGTGCCGGAAGTTGTTGTCAGTGACAACGGCAGCCAATTTAAGGGTCGTGACTTTTCTTCCTTCCTTAACCAATATGGAGTAGCACACACATTCACTGCAGCGTATTCGCCTCAAGCTAATGCTGTCGAACGAGTCAATAGAAGTATCAATGCTGCATTGCGATCATATTTGCGATCAGATCAACGTGATTGGGATCAATATCTGGATCGTATCAATTGTGCATTGCGCTCCCATCTTCATCAATCTATCGCCATGTCTCCTTATTTAGCAGTATTTGGACAGCAAATGATTTGCCATGCGCAGGATTATAAACAGCTAGCAAACTTAGAATTGCTAAATGAAGGTACTGCAAGATTAGAACGATTAGATGAATTTACAAAAATTCGTGCAAACATTAAGAAAAACCTAGAAAAATCGTATAACACCAGTCAAAATACGTATGATTTGCGTAGTAAAGTGCGATCCTTTTTAATAGGCCAAGAAGAAGTCAAAAGAAACTTCAAGCTCAGTAACTTCGCCAATAATTTCAACGCCAAATTGGCGTCCCTAGGGGTAAAAGCCAGAATCAAAAGCAAGATCGGCAACTGGTTGTATCTTCTTGAAGATTTAGATGGGAAGGAGTTGGGCACTTTTCACGCAAAAGATATTTGGTAAACATCACCCTTTTTCAGCTTTGAGCGACAGTTTGCCACTGCCTTCAAACCTGTGGTGTGAGGGTGCAATTTAAATTTTAAATTTGCATTTGCAAATTCTGGCCATTTCACGATATGTAAACATATCCAGCTGACTAATATCGATTAATCGCATATTACATATCACTTAGTCGAGTTAGCAGCCCTTGACAGTAAATTGCCATTCACACAAATAAATTACAGAGATTGATCGAAAGTGGAGATCAACTCTGTGCAAGTTCTTAATTATCGAAGACACATTAGAAGAAGAAGAAATTTTCATTTTCCGTTTCCCATACCAAGGCGCGTGGAAAATTTTTGCAAATTTATTTATGCAAATTTATGTATGTGTCGGCGCACACTAAGAGTGTGTGTATGTTGGTGTGAGTGTATGGGTATGCTGTTGTAGGAATTTCACCAGAGGCTTAATTTCATCATTATAGGAATATTGCATCAGTCACTAATTGCGCCGTGATTTGTTGTGTGTGTATGTTGTCGCTTTAAGAAGTGTCGTTTTAGCAAGGCGACAGCGTAGTGTCGCTGTCGCCGAGTGTGGTTCGGTGGTAAGCATAGAATGAAGAAGGGACGACGCAGGCAGTTGCATATAGATCGTCGTGTGTGTAAAACCGAAACTCGCTGTGCTATTACGATGTCGGCAAATAACGGCGCTGCAACATCAGAAGTGGGATCTGGCTCGCTACCTAATGATTCAGATGGACCATGGCGAATTTTAATGGAAATGCAAAATAAAAACTTGATCGACCTTATTAAAGCTGTACAATCGGCGACACCTGAAACAACAAACAAAAAAACAATTGTGCTTCCAAAATTCAACGCAGACCTTGATGGCGCCGACGCGTCGGCCTGGTGTTCAACCGTAAACATAATTTTGGCAGAAAATACTTTAAAGGGCAGCGAGTTGGTAATGGCTTTGAGTGCATCGTTGGAAGGTAGTGAGTCGCAGTGGCTTCCGCAAATATGTTATCCTGAGATAACTTGGGACGAATTTAAAGAAAATTTCATGGAGCGTTTTGGCATTGTAGAAACGCCAGCGGCCATGTTTCTGTCAATGCTAGCTAATTGTCCGACCGATGGCGAATGCCTCTCCAATTATGCTAGTCGTATGGTGACGTCACTTATCACGAAATGGCGTGACATGAACGTAGAGGAAATTGCAGTTTCTGTGACGCTTGCGAAGATGGCTCATGTTGATAACAGATTGCAGCGTTTAACCTTTACTTCAAATATGCGCACCCGAAGTGAATTGCAAACCGAGCTTAAAGCGTTCGCGTTCAAGAAGAGAAAGAAAAATCTACAAGAGGAAATATCGTCACCTGACATAAAGCGTTCGAAATTTTCAACAATAAAATGTCATTTCTGTGGAGAATTAGGCCACAAGATGATGGAATGCCGAGCTAAACAGCAGCAAAATCATCCTTCCCCTCATGCTACAAACAGCAGCGGCAGGAGTGAATCTGGTCACCATCAAAAAGCGAATGTAACCTGCTTTAAGTGTGGTGAACTTGGTCATATTTCAACACATTGCAGTAAGACCAAAGTGGACAAGGTCAAGGATACCCAATAGATGAAAAGAGTGGAGCTTTGCGAAGTTGTTGAGCCCAAAAGAGAGATGGTTTATTGAGGTGAGACGTTTATAACAACGTTCGACTCTGGAGCGGAATGTTCATTAATAAAACAAAAGATAAGTGACAAATTAGTTGGTAAAAGAATTAACAATTTCATGATGTTGAAGGGTATTGGTAGTAACGGCATATGTAGCACATTTTACTTAGCAACGTAAAAATTAACCAACATTGTATTGAAGTTTTGTTTCATGTTTCGGATAATGAGTATTGAATGAATGACATTATTATTGGTCGAGAAGTACTGTCCCTGGATTTAATGTTATAATATCACCAGGAAAATTCGAAATTATTAGATTAAAAACTGTAAACTATCGTTCAAATAAGAAATTTTGTGAATTGTATACTGATCTTGTTGGGCAAGAGGTCGACTTGGCAGAAGTGAGAGCACGAGCAGGTCAAAATATTTTAGCTGCAGCAGCATATAACAAAGAGAAATTTGATAAAAACAAGGCTAAAGTTGTTGGATGCAAGGTTGGAGATTTCGTATTGCTAAAAAATGAAGAGACCAATCAAACAAAGTTGAGTCCAATGTTTAGGGGGCCTTTTCAAATAACTGAATTGTTATAGGGATAGATATATGGTCAGGTCTTTGACAAATAATAGAAAATATAAATATGCTCATGATGACATAAGAAAAATGCCGGATGGACAAATACCAGTTGAATTTGAAAGTTGTAATAAGGATTTAAGTAAGGAAAAAGAAACTGTTGAAAGAGACAGTAATGAAAAAGAAACTGTTGAAAGAGACAGTAGTAAAAAAGAAACTGTTGAAAGAGACAGTAATAAAATCATGTAAAGAGAAACTGTTGCAAGAGACAGTACAGGTGCCTTAAGGGCTAATAATTGAATTGGTAATAATAATGCAAGCACAAGTGCAAAACAATTGTTTTGATCATGGCGTGTGGCGCATTAGATAATATAATGTTAAAACTGAATGGTTAATGATAATGTAAAAATGAGCTATGCCAGAGAAAAGAATTTGTATTAGTTAAGAAAAAAAAACACAGAAATATGAAGATGCAATTTGTAATGAAAATTATAACTTTAGATGAGAAATGAGAAGTTATATTTGAATAAACTGTTTTAAATTGATTGAATGGTAACAAAGCATTTTTGAAAAATTGCACGAGGTCGTGTAATGGTCAGGATGGCCGTGTCGGCGCACACTAAGAGTGTGTGTATGTTGGTGTGAGTGTATGGGTATGCTGTTGTAGGAATTTCACCAGAGGCTTAATTTCATCATTATAGGAATATTGCATCAGTCACTAATTGCGCCGTGATTTGTTGTGTGTGTATGTTGTCGCTTTAAGAAGTGTCGTTTTAGCAAGGCGACAGCGTAGTCTCGCTGTCGCCGAGTGTGGTTCGGTGGTAAGCATAGAATGAAGAAGGGACGACGCAGGCAGTTGCATATAGATCGTCGTGTGTGTAAGACCGAAACTCGCTGTGCTATTACAATGTCGGCAAATAACGGCGCTGCAACATATGTATATAATTCAGCAATCCAGCGCTGAATTTTATCGAAAGAAAATTTTTCTCCATCTGCGTGGACAGAGCCACCAGAGTATTGTTTGGATAATTATAAGGTACGTAGGTTACATAGGCATATACATATTTCTAATAAGAAATGTTTTTAGGCATTTGCAAGTTAGCGCGGTGTGGGTTTATAAACGTTTAGAAAGCGTTTAAACAATTTGGCCACCGCCATCTAGTATTTTCACCTGCGCATTATCGGCGCGCAATGCTGCTGCTGGAGTTACAGTGGGCATATACATAAGCTGAAAAGCAAAGAAGATTGCCACTGTTCCTACCGGTACCGCCCCAATTGGGCCGCACTAAAATTGTTAGCACCGGCTAACTTGGACTAATTCGAAAAGCAGTCGAGCAGAGGATCGACACGTCTCCTACCGGTGCTGCCCCATAAGGCCGCGCCAAAATTGTTAGCATCGGCTAACAGGGACCCATGAGCCGTTCAGCGGAGGGATAGAGCATAGTGCTTCTATGTTCTGAACAGTGATGCCCCTATAGGAACATCCCAAGAATTGTCGCCGTCTATGAGGATTTTCCATAACCTGTTTGCCGCTAATTAATTTGTATAATATAAAAGTACTGGTGTTTGCATTAATGTTAAATTAAAATGAATGAATTAACGTAGCTTTCTTATTTCTTGTAATATACGTAGTTTCATAAGTACATGGTATGGTATGTAGTCGTTATTCAATACTGCTAACATTATTCTAATTCTCTTTTTGGAAGTTCACCCAGCAAACAAACATCATCTCATCAACAAAATAAAACACCCCACACACATCATTCATCATCAGGCCTGATCATCAGTGAGTTGTGTACATCTATATAAAACTAAAAGTATGTGAGTACGGCTTGACCGATAATTGAAAATATAATAATGTCGACAGTATAGGGTTTAACATATGCCATATTTACCATTGTAGTATTGTATATAGAGTTGTTTAGTACCATAAATATTAAGAAGAGTTACAGGGTATTGACCGCCCTTGAAAATGAGTCCAATTATAAAGTCTTAACGTAATGACATTATTGAAAATGAATTAAATTAAGCCTTTCGGGCACCTGAGTATAGTTGTGTGTGTCATAAATTAAACAATGAAAAGGGTAAAGACCATAGAATAGAAGAGGATCCATGACATCTAGGATCTTCGACTTTTAGGCTTGTTCGTATGCCAATTCAGATTTTTGATATTTAAGATATCGATTGGCGTCGAGGTCGCTTGTCCCGAGATGCCTTCGGGGTCGGGGTCGAGATCGCTTGTCCCGACACGCCCTCGGGGTCGGGGTCGCACTCGGTCTCGCACTCGGGGTCGCAATCGAAAACGATTCGTAGATCGAGGGCGAAAACGTGTAACGAACACGTGCTACGATATGCTCTCGAGGTCGTGTGTCCCGAGACGAGACGGTGAGGGGATCGGGATCGCAGTCGATTCGTAGATCGTACTCGAAAACGTGAGACGAAGTCGTCCTACGAAAACGTGATACGCTCTTTAACGAACGTAGCGTACGAACGCGCGAACACCCACCTCGAAAACGTAGGTCGTGGGGCAACGCATCATACTAGATCGAAACGTTACGAAACGAAAGGACGGAAACGTGACGCAGCGCCACATCCAAGACGATCGAATACGTGAACGTCTAACACGAATCAACGTTACGAAACGTGACGAAATATGCTCGGAAGCCCAACGCTACCTGAAAAACGATCGAAGGCGCCTTGCACGTGACGCATCGCTACCTGTAAAACGATCGTAGGCGCCACGCTACCTGTAAAACGAATGAAGGTGTGACGCCCACTTGTCTCGTCAATTCGAATGTATTCGAAATCGGAGCGGAGGAAGGAAGATGTGATGAACGTTAAAAAGGATGGGAACGTGATGTAATTCAGACGAGAGTACAACACTATTTCCAAGACACTTGAAGATAAAATAGAAAATCTAAAAGAAAAGCCGAATATTATAATCAAGATGCAATGAGGGTAGCACACCATGAATACCCATAAATATTCGCCCACTTTTAAATTTTCCTCGGTTTTCATCCAAAAACCTAAAATCCTTAAAATCACTTCTAGTTTGTGACTCGAAGACACACATCGGCTCCGCGATTCTCCAAAGTTAACAATATTTAAAAATTGTTAAGTGAATAATTGTGCAGTGAAAATTGTTTAAACCTTCAATATTAACAATAAAACCTTCGTCGAAAACAAATTATAATTGTGCAGTGAAAATTGATAATAACTTTCGAAAGTTTGTTTAAACAAATTGTAAAATTCAAAAATTATTCTTAATCAACATTATAAAAATCAATTTTACAATACATAATCAAATACTTTAAAAACAATACTACAAATAAAATAAACTTTTTTAAATTCAACCAACAAAATAAAAAAAATAAACAAAAACATCAACATGAATCCCGAGAACACCAACAACTTCAACAACACCATCAATGGGGAGTATTGCTATTCCAGCCAGCATTACCTACCTGCAGGTATGCAATGGCATTTCCACGCTCGCACCGAGATACATAAATACAAGTCTATCCGTCCGGTAGACGGAAGAATCAAGCAGATTGTGAATGGATACAAGGGACGTATTCTCCAATACATGTTTGATAATGAGGGAGCGGATGTAAGGATGCCTATTGAATTCCTAAATGAGGCTGGATTAGCACTGATCCCTCACTTGGAATGCGTGATGACTACCCACCTATCATCCAAATGCAATTTTGAGTTGTTTGCTGAGTACATGCTAATAAAAGAGCATGATATTCAACAAGTAATAAAATCGTCCCAGAGCACAATGTCTCTTGTTACGACTGGATCCAACTTCCTTCGCTTCTTTGAATCGCATAAAAATGTGATAGACGCAAAAATGAGTGAGTTTCAGGAAAAGGACAGCGGATGGACCTTGACACGAATCATTAGGCTGGAGCTTAATGTTTACAAATGTGATCCGACAAAAGGCTCTAATCATTTTGAGCTTCCGCTTAAATTAAAAAATAGAAAGGCAGTTGTTAATGTACATAACAAAGATGCCTTCTGTTTTAAGTGGGCAATTATATCGGCCCTCAAACCAATAAGTAGATCATACCATTGCAATATGTTAGTTATGGTGTTGACATCACATCCCCAATAATTGAGGTGAATAACATAAAGATTGACTTCAATGGATTAGCATTCCCGATGGAAATTCGAAAAATAAAAGAGTTCACTCAACGAATCCCTCACATAAGTTTAAATGTTTTCGGGTATGATGAGGAATCTGACAAAATAATTGGACCGCTTTACTACGATGGAGTGGAAATGAGAATCCACATTAATTTATTACTCGTCGACGGACCAACGGCGGGTATTCATGGACACTATGTGTGGATTAAAAATATTTCATCGTAAGTACATTCAATAAATTTGAAAATATCACAATCACCTTACAATTTCATTTTTCACACACAGTCTACTTGCCAAACAACTGGGTAAACAGCGAGTTAAGCGTTGGTTCTGTAATCAATGCTTACAATACTCAACGAGTGAGGAGAGGGCAGCTCAACATACATTGAGATGCAGTCGGGTGGTTACCGAGGGACCAAGGAAGGATCAGAAGATTACATTTAAGAACCATCACCGTCAGTTGGAGGTTCCGTTCGTGCAGACTTTGAATGCATATTGGAACCAGTAACATTAGATGTAAGAGCAAACACAAAAATTATTAATAAACATGTGCCAGTAGCATTTGCATACTACATAAAGTGTGCATTTGACTCTGGCTTAGATAAGTTTGTTTCGAAGACAGGAGGTGATGTCGCTCGCACTTTCATTAAGAATTTAACGTCAGACTTGTCCGATTTGTATGAGAACCACATGAAAATAGTGGTTAGTTAGATAATTCTAGGAAAGCGACCATTTGTCACATATGTAAGGGTATTTTAAATAATGATAGAGTGAAAGATCACTGTCATTTTACAGGTAGATATAGAGGTGCAGCCCATAATTCTTGTAACCTTAAATACAAGACGGATGATTTTATTCCCGTATTCTTTCACAATTTCTCCAAATATGATTCACATTTGTTTGTTAAAGAACTTGGGGAAATTGAGGGGGAAATAAAAGTCATTCCTTTGAATAAGGAATTATATATATCAATTTCTAAATATCTTCCTCTTAGGAAAAATACGCTAGAAATCAGGTTTTTAGATACTATCAGATTCATGCCCTCTAGTCTAGACACACTCGCGGGGAATTTGAGTGAGGACAATTTCAATGTGCTGAAATCACAGTTTAAAAACAAGTCAGATTTTGAACTACTTCGCAGGAAAGGTGTTTTTCCCTACGAATATTTAGATTCTGTTGAAAAACTAGATGAAACTTCTCTCCCACCAAGGTCCAAGTTCTATAGTAATTTAACAGAGTCAGAATGTTTAGAAGAGGATTACGCTCATGCCATCCAAGTATGGTGTCATTTTAATTGTCGTTCATTGAAGGAATACTTACAATTGTATCTGAAAACTGATGTTTTATTGTTAACAGACGTTTCCCAAAAACAGAGATTGAACTCGAGTTACTCACTGATATTGATATGATTACATATTTTAAGAGTGGAATTCGGGGTGGTTGGTGCAATGTAGTCATAGGCATACAAAAGCAAACCACAAATACTTAAAAGATTTCGATCCTACTAAAGAATCGGAATTTTTAATGTATGTGGATGCAAACAATTTGTATGATTGTATGATTGTCAGGTTAAGAGTTTCAATCTAGAAAATATTCATGAAAATAGTGAGTATGGGTATATTCTAGAGGTTGATCTAGATTACCCTTACTCAATCCATGATGAACATAATGATCTACCATTCTGTCCGGATAACAAGCTACCATCAAGCACCTGCAAAACTCCTAAGTTAATAGCCGATCTCGCTGAAAAGAAGAATTATATCATATACTATAAGACTTTAAAACAGTGTATGAGACATGGCTTGGAATTAAAAAAAATTCACTCCATCCTTCAATTTTGGGCAGAAAGCCTGGCTCAAGAAATATATTGATATAAACACTGAGCAAAGGACCAGAGCCAAAAATAATTTTGAAAAAGATTTTTTCAAATTATTGAACAATGCTGTTTATAGGAAAACCATGGAAAGCAGTGAAAAAAGGGTGGATGTACGGATAATAACGGAGTGGGAGTATCCAATTGAAAATAGGAAGTCAGGGCGACCCAAATTATGTGCCAGGGATTTAATATCAAAATCTAATTTTCATAGTGCATCAAGATTCAGTGAAACTATGTATGCAATTCAAATGAAGAGGTTACATAACATTTGTGATAAACCAATTTATTTAGGATTTGTAGTGCTGGAGATGTCAAAATACAAAATGTATGACTTCCATTATGACTACATGAAACCTAAGTTTGGGAAAGCACTCAAATTAAATTATATGGATACGGATTCATTTATTTACAGCATAAAAACAAATGATTTTTATGCAGATATTCGGGATGATGTTGAGTTAAAGTTTGACACGTCCGAATATCCAGATGAATTGGCCGAGTTGGATAAGTTTAAGAAATGTAATAAGAAACGATTAGGTTTCTTTAAGGATGAGTTGCATGGTAAACCAATGACTGAGTTTGTTGGTTTACGCTCAAAAATGTATGCGTACACTTATGAAAATTTCGATAACTCTGGTGAAATATGCATCAAAAAAAATAAGGGGTAAAGGCATGTTGTTTGATGGGCATTTCATTATCAAATTATTCAAATACTTTGTATACAGGAAAGCAAGAACGTTCTAGTATGCAGATGTTTAGGTCTAGAGGGCATGAAATCACTACAGTCGAAGTAACAAAAACTACATTAGATAGTCAGGATGATAAGCGAATAATAGAAGAAGATAAGATTTCAACTATAGCAAGAGCACATTATTTAGTAATTCCCTTTGAAATTGAGAGTTCCATATCAATTTTAGAAGCGGAGTCAAGAGTTTGGCGCAGCCAAATGTTTTGCGCTAGAGAACTCACACAGTAATCAAACTAGTGTGAACAAAATAAATAATCTTAAAAGAAAGTTGGATAATAATGAAAGTGCGATCAACATTTACGAAGGACAATTAGTATTACATTTCATGTTAATGGACAGATTGAAAAAAAGAAAACTAGATGTTTAGATTAATAAACAATACTTTATTGAAAATTAAAATGTATAAAATAAAAAATAAAAAATGTTTAAAATTAAGTGTATATATTAGTAAATTAAGAAAAATAAAAAATTAGAAATAACTTGAAGATAAAATAAAAAGAAAAAATACAAAACACAAAATTGTTTTCAATCTTATAATATTACAAAATTTCATTCTTATGAATCCAGCTGTCTTCGGTTTTGGGGAAACCCAACCAGCGCACTAGAGCTCTATTCCCTTTCTTTTTTAACACTTTTTCAACCAGATAAGTGTTAGGAAAACTTGTTTTTTTCAGTTCCTCTTTGTAGAAACCACCTTGAATTGGATTCCCATTGAAGTCTTGTAGTAAGTATGTTGTTGGGTAAGTATTTTGTACTTTGCTTATTTTAAAAATTTCAGTTGTCCAATTGGGAGTATAGCCTTTTTCAAATACGTGTTTGTACTTGCTGATGCGTACATAATCACCCATTTTCAATTTGCTACCCGCAAACATTTTAATGTTGTTGTAGACAGTTTTCAAAATATGATTTTAGTGTTTACATTAACGGGTGGCATTCGTATAGTTCTATGATGTCTATTGTTGTAAACGGAAATTAGTGATTTGAATATATCAACCCACTTGTATGTCCCATTGAAACTGAATTCACGTCACATTAGGTCTTTTAGTGATCTATTAAATCGTTCAACAATTGACGCCTTTAGACTACTAAATGATGAATCGTTTCATTAATATCTTAAATTGGGTGTTAAAGAACTCTTTTCCATCGTCTGTTTGAAGATTTTTGGGGAATCCTCTCCCTGATTGAAATATTTTCTCCATGGCCTCAGCAACATCTTTTGCATTTTTAGACTTTATTGCTTCCCCCCATCCAAATTTTGAGAATGTGTCTATCACTGTTAGCATGTAGCGATACCCATTGTTTGAGTGTGCATACTTCCCCATTTCAACCAAGTCAGCTTGCCATAATTCGTTTATCCCTTTTGTTATGACTCTACGTCTAAGAAAATGCTTACGTGAAGGAGCATGTATTTCATTAATTATTCCCCGTCTAGACATATTTATTACTTTCGAATATGAGAGCGTATAATTTTATCAAGAATATCTGATGTAGTTTTCTCAGTCTTGATTATTCGCTGATCAACTGTAGTCAATTTATCGGATAATAATCTCTCATTCCTTTCTTGATGACTTGAAATCATTGATGTTAGAAAATTTCTCAAATCGTTTACAACTTGGTCCACATATTCTTTTATCGCCAAGTCGGCATTCTCAATTGGTAAGCGACCATTTTTTAAACGTCTTCCTTGAATATTATAACTTCCATCATTATCAATGTAGAGTCCTGGTATTTTCTCACGTCGTTTTAAATGAATAGAGATCTGCTTATCATTTACATAACGTCCAAACTTGTCAACAGACATGATGATTATAAGCTCATTTCAATATTATCAATCAATTATATATGAATTTAGTGTATAATTTGAGCCTCTCTCAATTCTTCAATTATTAACGTAATTTCATTAGTATGATTCGTATTTCCAGCTGTTTGAGAGGCAATTAAGAGTTGTAATCGTTCAACCAACTCATTTGGATCGTCCCAATATACATAATTGGGTTTATTCGTCGCGAGTGACATGAAACCAGTCCAGAAACAATTGATTTTAAGAATTTAGGTGTAGACTCAGCAGTACGTGATTTTGTTAAGAGTGGTTTAATAATTTTTGTATATTTCTTTGCCCTTGTTCCTCTGATCTGTACATCGGAATTAAATTTCTCCGGTGCACATTAGTTATCAATAAAATTTCATTATATATTTCTAGATCATTTGAATTATAATTTTGAGGTAGGCGGTGGAATATTAATGAATGTAATCCACTTGTAAGACGCCAGTTTTTCCATCATCAATTCAATTTTTTGTGAGTCACATTAATGTGTGAATTCCCCAACATTAATTGTCCACTTGCATTTTTGTATGGACCATATGTCTTATCAAAAGATCTTCCCGTGCCAGTTCACTGATATTCAAATTTTTTGAGTTGTCCTCATGTTGGATTGATTGACTCGTTATCGAAGGCGTTGAATGTATAGCTGTTTCATTTGATAACACGTTCGATGAATGAGAGGGCTCTTGACTCGTTAACGGCAATGATGAATGGGGTGAGTCTTGAACCGGTAATGAAAGCGAAGTGTGGGGGGATATTTGTTTCATAAACTTAGTTGATGAATAAGGAGAACCTTCTCTCGCTAACGATTTCGAGGTATGAGGTAAGCCTTCAAACGATGTGTCTTCTATAGCTGGTTGAGAATAGAATTGATCATCATCATTATCATCATCATCATCATCATCTTGAGCATTAACACTATCCATTCCCCAATCCAATGCCTTTTCAATATCATATTTAGGTTTTGAGAATTGACTCTTAGCACTGTGAAATGTGAGTTTCCTTTTCTTGTTAGGTGGTGTGTTTCTCTCTCGGTCGATTGGAGTAGTTTTGCATAGTTTTTCCAGTCTCAACATTATTAAACTCTGATGGTATCAATGCCTGAAATTTTTTGTTATCATTCACAAGTTCATGTAGTGGTTCAGTTATAGGTTTAAATGTTTCCTCCAGACCAATACTGTTCTGACTTTTGAGTTGTTTAAGATCAGAAAATTTTTTTTAGAGCATTTCGGCTTTTAGTTAATAGAGGTAAAACTTTTTGATTCATTTTCTTTCAAATTTATCTCATTCAACTGTTAGTGGATTAATGATTATTTCAGTCTTGTGGTCATTAGTGTACTGTGATCTATTTTACGAAACATAATCATATATAACCAATAAACAGATACATAAGCATGTTTTTATGAAGAGAGTTGGTTGTAGAGATCAGCTATCAGACTGTTAAATAGATCAGCTAGCTTTTCTTTTAAACAGACCTGGTTGTATCGACCAGGTAACTGTTCTTTTAAACAGACCAGGTTGTAGAGATCAGGTACCTGGTTGTATCGAACAGCTAGCTGTTCTTTTAAACAGACCTGGTTGTACAGATCAGGTATCCGGTTCTGATAACGGACCTGTTTCTGTTAACAGATCTGTTTCAATTTCCCATATCCCCATTTAAAATTATGAAATTAAATTTGCAATTACATTTATTCACACAATGTAAAAAGGAGAAAAGTGGCTGAAAAAGAAAGCTGAAAATTCCCCAATTTCCCATTCCCTAATGAAAATTTCGAATTTATATTTCAATAACATTTATTTGTAATAAGTATCAGAACTAATAAAGCTGGAAAAGAAACCTGAAAAAGAATGCTGAAATTCCCCAAATTTACCAGTCCCCATTTAAAAAATTTTTTTATTTTATTTTGTTAATATAATTTATTGTTTTGCATATATTTTATTACATTTTCAATTTGAATACAATTTCTCCATCATCCTGTTTTGTTATAGTATATTTACCAGTATTTAATTCTTTAATGTATACAGATTTAACTTCATCATACCATTTCGGGAGGTAAATTAAATACTTTTCCAATGTTAATTTTAGCGAATTGCTATTAAATTTACTAGGAACCTTCGATGCTGCATATATTCTGAATTCCGTATTCCTTGGAAGAGCGCGGAAAGGGAGCTTCTGTTTCTTCTTGATTGCATTCAAATAATTCACTGTTGATTCAATCTCCATGTCATTGGCGAGAAATTGAATGTCCTCAGCAAGAGGAGTAATAAGAGGAAGATTAACTTCGGTGAAGTCAATCTCCTCACCGTTGCTAGCCTCAAACGATGGATTCATCCTGATTATTTGGTGTCTGTTTGTGTGTGTGTGTGTGTGTGTGTGTGTGTGTGTGTGTGTGTGTGTGTTTTAACATGGACGTTGACGCACCGCAGTACGTTCAAGTGGTCCTGCGAAACCAGGCTAACGCCTGTTTCTCCCGCATTTAACGCACTCCCCCCGAAACTGCCGTGAGGTAATACTTCAGGGGGAGGGTTCGGCCTTTATCGGCCCTCTTCTGGGTTGGCTGGGATTCGTGCTCTCTCTTCTCTTCTTAGCTGCTTCATTACAGCCACTGCCATCGTGTTCACCGCCACCCATTTCTCCCTCGAGCTTATCATGTGCTCGACTACGGACTCCGTCTCGACCTGCCCCTCAAGGCGGGCTTCTAGTTGTTCTCTAGCACCTGCGAAGCGTCCGCAGTGCAGAAAGACGTGCTCTGCATCCTCCACCACCTGCGGCTCGCAGTGGGCGCAATGGGATCTGATGCATGGCCGAAACGGTGCAGGTATCCTTTGAAACACCCGTAACCACTTAGTGACCACTTAGTAATTGTGTTAGGTAAAAGTTCATCTCTCCGTGACCTCTGTCTAACCACCTTGAAATGTCCGGTACCAGGCGATGTGTCCACCGACCTTTCGTGCCGCTGTTCCACCTTGCCTGCCACTCCTGTATGATACTGGCTCTATCCCTGGCCTTCGCGCGCTCTGTTGCCTGTAGATCGAATGGCGCTGTTCCCGCAAGGACCATTGCAGCTTCTCCCGATACCGTCCGGAATGCGCAACACATTCTGAGCGCGCAGATCCGGTGCACCGAGTTCATCTGCCTCAGGAAGGTGCCGCTCTCCGTTCCCTTTGGCCAGATCAGGGCTGCGTAAAGGCTGATGGACCTGACCACGTTCGTGAGCAGTAACCTTCTTTTCTGCCTAGGGCCACCTGTGTTCGGCATTATTCGGGCTAAGGCCGTGGATGCGGTTGCTGCCTTACTCGCCGCGTACATGAGGTGTGCTCGAAAGTTGAGTCTGTTGTCCACCTTGACTCCGAGATAGGTCATAGTGGCCTGCGAGCGTATCGTTGTATCCCCAACTACGATATTAACAAACTCCACCTTTTTCCTTGAAGTAACTAACACGGCCTCGGTTTTATGCTCCGCCAGTCAGACCCTACTTCTTCCAGCCAATCCCGTACTGCTTTGACTGCGGTATTCGTCTTTGCCTCTATATCCGTCAGGTGCTTCGCGACCGTCACGATCGCTATGTCGTCTGCAAATCCGACAATATTCACACCGTCCGGCATCCTTAGGCGGAGGACTCCGTCGTACATAGCGTTCCACAAGGTGGGGCCGAGCACTGATCCTGGGGACGCCTCCAGTGACCTCGTAGCTCTCAGTGCCTGTACTGGTCGTGTACCAGAGCTTCCTGTCGCTAAGGTAACTTGCAATTATCCGGGTGAGGTAGCTCGGGATATTGAAGTGCTGCAGCGCGTGCAAGATCCTATGCCAGCTGGCAGAATTAAAGGCATTTCTTATATCCAGTGCGGTGATGAGGCGGTACTCCTTACTGCCCCAGAGCCAGCGCTCCCCGCGATTGCCTTCTCCGCCTTGTCCATAATTTGGCTGATAGCCTGAATCGTAGAGCGACCCTTCCGGAACCCAAACTGCCATGGTGATAAGCCCCCTGCACGGTTTATAGCGACCTCCAGGCGCTCCCGTACTAGCGTTTGTAGCGCTTTGCCCGCCGTGTCTAGTAAACAGATCGGTCGGTACGAGGAAGGCTCCTCCGGAGGTTTCCCCCCTTTCGGGATTAGCACGAGCGACTGCTTTTCCATCGGGCGGGGAACACTCCTTCCTCTAGGCACCTATTGTACAGCCTCATCAGGTCCTCCGGGTAATTCTCCAGGGCGGCTTTGATGGCCAGACCAGGGGATACCATCGGGGCCGGGCGACTTGTTCACCTTGATGCCTCTAGCGACATCCCGGAGCTCTTCCCGAGTAACTGCGGGGAAGCTGATACGATGTCCTTGCACTAGCGTATTTGGCCTTCCTACTCTACTCGTGTGTGTGTGTGTGTGTGTGTGTGTGTGTGTGTGTTTTTTTTAACATGGACGTTGACGCACCGCAGTACGTTCAAGTGGTCCTGCGAAACCAGGCTAACGCCTGTTTCTCCCGCATTTAACGCACTCCCCCCGAAACTGCCGTGAGGTAATACTTCAGGGGGAGGGTTCGGCCTTTATCGGCCCTCTTCTGGGTTGGCTGGGATTCGTGCTCTCTCTTCTCTTCTTAGCTGCTTCATTACAGCCACTGCCATCGTGTTCACCGCCACCCATTTCTCCCTCGAGCTTATCATGTGCTCGACTACGGACTCCGTCTCGACACGCCCCTCAAGGCGGGCTTCTAGTTGTTCTCTAGCACCTGCGAAGCGTCCGCAGTGCAGAAAGACGTGCTCTGCATCCTCCACCACCTGCGGCTCGCAGTGGGCGCAGTAAGGATCTGATGCATGGCCGAAACTGTGCAGGTATCCTTTGAAACACCCGTAACCACTTAGTGACCACTTAGTAATTGTGTTAGGTAAAAGTTCATCTCTCCGTGACCTCTGTCTAACCACCTTGAAATGTCCGGTACCAGGCGATGTGTCCACCGACCTTTCGTGCCGCTGTTCCACCTTGCCTGCCACTCCTGTATGATACTGGCTCTATCCCTGGCCTTTGCGCGCTCTGTTGCCTGTAGATCGAATGGCGCTGTTCCCGCAAGGACCATTGCAGCTTCTCCCGATACCGTCCGGAATGCGCAACACATTCTGAGCGCGCAGATCCGGTGCACCGAGTTCATCTGCCTCAGGAAGGTGCCGCTCTCCGTTCCCTTTAGCCAGATCAGGGCTGCGTAAAGGCTGATGGACCTGACCACGTTCGTGAGCAGTAACCTTCTTTTCTGCCTAGGGCCACCTGTGTTCGGCATTATTCGGGCTAAGGCCGTGGATGCGGTTGCTGCCTTACTCGCCGCGTACATGAGGTGTGCTCGAAAGTTGAGTCTGTTGTCCACCTTGACTCCGAGATAGGTCATAGTGGCCTGCGAGGCGTATCGTTGTATCCCCAACTACGATATTAACAAACTCCACCTTTTCCTTGAAGTAACTAACGCGGCCTCGGTTTTATGCTCCGCCAGTCGGAGCCCTACTTCTTCCAGCCAATCCCGTACTGCTTTGACTGCAGTATTCGTCTTTGCCTCTATATCCGTCAGGTGCTTCGCGACCGTCACGATCGCTATGTCGTCTGCAAATCCGACAATATTCACACCGTCCGGCATCCTTAGGCGGAGGACTCCGTCGTACATAGCGTTCCACAAGGTGGGGCCGAGCACTGATCCCTGGGGGACGCCTCCAGTGACCTCGTAGCTCTCAGTGCCTGTACTGGTCGTGTACCAGAGCTTCCTGTCGCTAAGGTAACTTGCAATTATCCGGGTGAGGTAGCTCGGGATATTGAAGTGCTGCAGCGCGTGCAAGATCCTATGCCAGCTGGCAGAATTAAAGGCATTTCTTATATCCAGTGCGGTGATGAGGCGGTACTCCTTACTGCCCCAGAGCCAGCGCTCCCCGCGATTGCCTTCTCCGCCTTGTCCATAATTTGGCTGATAGCCTGAATCGTAGAGCGACCCTTCCGGAACCCAAACTGCCATGGTGATAAGCCCCCTGCACGGTTTATAGCGACCTCCAGGCGCTCCCGTACTAGCGTTTGTAGCGCTTTGCCCGCCGTGTCTAGTAAACAGATCGGTCGGTACGAGGAAGGCTCCTCCGGAGGTTTCCCCCCTTTCGGGATTAGCACGAGCGACTGCTTTTTCCATCGGGCAGGAACACTCCTTCCTCTAGGCACCTATTGTACAGCCTCATCAGGTCCTCCAGGTAATTCTCAGGGCGGCTTTGATGGCCAGACCAGGGATACCATCGGGGCCGGGCGACTTGTTCATGATGCCTCTAGCGACATCCAGAGCTCTTCCCGTAACTGCTGGTGCTGTGTGTGTGTGTGTGTGTGTGTGTGTGTGTGTGTGTGTGTGTGTGTGTGTGTGTGTGTGTGTGTGTGTGTGTGTGTGTGTGTGTGTGTGTGTGTGTGTGTGTGTGTGTGTGTGTGTGTGTGTGTGTGTGTGTGTGTGTGTGTGTGTGTGTGTGTGTGTGTGTGTGTGTGTGTGTGTGTGTGTGTACTAAATATGTGTGTGTGTGTGTGTGTGTGTAACGTAACATTCGGACACTACGTAATATTAGACACTAGAATAGGTTAGAAGAAAACTATCAAGGAAATTCTCGTGGTACTGCCGTGAGGTATTGCTTCACGACACCTTGACGGAGCTCACTCCCTCCGTTACGCCTTCCGGTACGTTCCTTTCGAGAGTTCGTAGTGCGGTGGTCACTTTTCTGCATAGCTGCATACCGCTGACCAGTATTCCTCCTTATCCAGCATACGGTTCACAATAGAGTCCGTCGTGACTCTACATCCTATCGCTTCTTCGAGCTCTCGTCTCTCACTAGCAAAGCGCCGACAGCACACTAGGATGTGTTCCGCCGTTTCTTCAGCTTCGGGATAGCAATATAGGCACATCGGGTCGCTGTCGTGTCCAAATCTACATAGGTTGCTGCGGAAGCAGCCGTGCCCACTCAGGATCTGCGTCAGATGATAGTTGACGAATCGAAATTTCTGCTGACCCATTTGCCTATGTTTGGGATCAGAGCATGGGTCCAGCGGCCCTTACTAGATGTGTCCCACTTATCTTGCCATTTCCTTAGGCACTCTGTCTTAAAATTGGTCGACATGTAGTGAACATCCTCCATCTGGTTAGCCCTCTTGTGATTGCAATCACAATTGCTACAATCGATTGTAGCTGTGAGTCCTCTCTAACGCCAGAGTATCCAACGGCATCATGCCAGCTATCACTAAAGCGGCGTCATGCGATATGGTCCTGAAGCCACTGCAGACTCGCAGCGCGCAGAGTCGATAGGTCGTCTGCATCTTCCGCCTATACGCCTTTACCTCCATTGCTTGCACCCATACTGGAGCGCCATAGAGCATTGTTGCTCTAACCACATTTTGTAGCAATAGTCTCCGACCTTGCTTAGGGCCGCGCGTATTTAGCATTATTCGACTCAATGCCTGCCCTACGACAGCAGCTCTCTTACCAGCATAGTCCAGGTGTTCGCGGAAGCTGAGCCGCGTGTCGATTAGGACGCCTAAGTATTTAATGGCTCGGCTCGACACTATTGAGGTCCGACCAAGGTTAATGTGAGCCACTTCGACGATCTTTCGGCTACTTATCAGGACCGCTTCAGTCTTGTGATCGGCCAATTGCAGCCCCACTGTCGCAAGCCAGTCTTTGACAGTGGCAACCGCTGCACTACAAAGTAGCTCAGCGTCGCCTAGTTGTTTCGCTGTCACCACTAGGGCCACATCGTCTGCAAAGCCGACAATGGTTGCAGACTCTGGAACGTCGAGCCGCAATATGTCATCGTACATGATGTTCCATAGTAGCGGGCCCAACACTGATCCTTGCGGTACTCCTCCAGTGATGTTGAACGATTTGGTTCCGTTATCCGTTCTATATCTCAGAATGCGTTTCCTGAAGTAGTCCTCAATTATTTCCATTAGGTAGCTCGGGGTGTTGAACCGCCTTAAGGCGCCTATAATGCAGCTCCAGTTTGCAGAATTAAAGGCGTTCTTGACGTCCAGAGTCATGACTATGCAGTACTCCTTTGCACCACCACGCCATCTTCTGCCTGCTATGGCTCTCCTTGCTATGTCCGTTACTTGTGAGATAGCGTCTACGGTTGAGTGATGCTTTCTGAAACCATATTGCATGGGTGACAGATCTCCTGCTTGTCGGACAGACTCCTCTAGCCTATGGCTCACCAGCCTCTCCAATATTTTGCCTGCTGTATCAAGCAGACAAATCGGTCGGTAGGACGACGGCGAATCAAGTGGCTTGTTCGGCTTTGGGATCAGCACCAGATTCTGCAGTTTCCATGGGCGGGGAAAGACACCTTGCCTCATACATTGTCCAAAACTTCTGTAAAGCACTGCGGCTGGAGCCTGATCGCCATCTTCAGCGCGCGATTTGGGATCGCGTCCGGCCCAGGTGACTTGGAGTCCTTGATTCTTGCCGCTGCCAGCAGTACTTCCTCTACCGTAACCTCTGGGACATCCGTATAGAGCCGGTGCTCTACGTGATCTTCCACTGTTGGAACAGTGAATGAGCCCGTGAACAGAGCATCCACTATGCCATTTAGGACGCCCTCCTCTCTAGGCACTGCACAGGTATTGGGCTTGAGTTTTTTAAGCACCACTTTGTATGCCATTCCCCAGATGTCTCGGTCGGCTTCGTCGCAAAGTTCTAGGAATTTCTCCTTCTTGCTGCTCAAGATGGACTTCTTCAGCAGCCTGCGATTAAGCGCGTACTCCAGCCTTCTTGCCTCAAAATCAGCACTGCCTCGTGAACGTTGCAGGATCCTTCGCGATCTTATACATCGCCTTCTTATGTCTGCGATCTGCTGGTTCCACCAGTATACTGGTACGTGGTGTCTTTTGCACGATCTTCGCACCGCCATGCTAGCGTCGCAGGCATCTGTGATTGAACGCATGAGCAGCTCGGCGCTTACCTCTGCGTTGTCACTCCAGTTGGGAACTGCAAAGGATCCAGCGAAAGCTTCCGGGTCCAGGGTGTCAACTTTGTAAGCCTTTCCGCTCTGTAATCCATTTGCTCGCGGTGACTCGGTATGGTCCAAATCTATCGTGATCGCCCTATGATCACTCGCTGTGTAGACATTGCTAATGGCCCATTTCGCTGATCTAGCAATTGGATAGCTAACGAATGCTAGATCTATAACCGATCCAGTGCCAGCTCTGGTGAAAGTGTGTTCGTTGCCATGGTTCATGAGGGCCAGGTCTAATGTGGCAAGGGCTTCCAGCACTGTTTGTCCTCGGGCGTTTGTCCGGCTGCTACCCCATTCCTCCGCCCAGGCATTGAAGTCACCGGCGATGATCACCTGTGGCTTTCCCCTTACATCGAGTGCTATCTCCTCCATGACGGATGCGAATTCTGAGATGGTGAGACTGGGAGCCAGATAACAGCTGTATAGCCACTGGTTCCCCCATCTAGCCCGCACGAACCCACGCGATGAGCGCACATCAGTAAGCTGGGGCTGTTCCAGGCCACATACCCATATTGACGCCTTTCCTTCCGTGTCTTCGACGTACTTTGGACTCTGAATTCTCTTATATGGTTCGCTCAGCAAAGCAGCATCCACCTTTAACTCTCTAACCGTCTGCTTCAGTAGCTCTTGGGCCGCCAAGCAGTGGTTTAAGTTGAGCTGCAGGAGCCTTTGAGTCATTTTGGCCCCTGCGTGACCCCGCTGACCCCTTTGAGAGGGCAGTGACTGCTTCCTGCGTGATGTCTGGTATCCTCTTTGCCCGCATCTGCACAGATGAAGCATTTAGCAGCATTTTGCAAAGCGCCGCTTTATGGCCAGCTGCACCGCATCTTAGGCAGCACCCAGAGCGGTCGATCGTGCTCTTGCAAAACTTAGCAATATGTCCAAACTCCAGGCATTTGTAGCACCTCTTTTTTTCTGGCCTCTCAGACCTCTCTCTCACTCTACAGCTTGTCCAGCCTATCCGGATTTTTCCATTCTGTAGAATAGATGATGCAGCCTCCTTCGGCATACTAACAATTGCCAGCTGCATACCATCAAAACCTGGCCTAAGTGCTTTGATGGCACTTAGCTCCAGATTCGCTTGGCTGAGTTTTTCACAGGCTACCAGCACGTCTTCTTTAGAAACCAGGCAGTCTATATCTCTGATCTCTAGGATGGTTTCCTGAGTTAGAGCTCTCACTTTGGCTTTCAAACCGAGCGCTTCGCTTAATTCATCCTTCATTTTTAGCATAGAAGGCTTGGGTTCATCCCCATTTCCAAAATCAGTCCGTCGCCGGCAGTTTTTCTTACCCGCCTTACTTGCTCACCGACGCTCTGTAGCTTGCTATCGTTGCTACGCGTCACCAATTTGAGCACTTCACTATAGGATATACCATCCGTGGGTTGGATAATAATGGCGTCCGGCCTTCTGCGTCTTCTCGGTGGCTTATTTGTGGTGTTGCGCCCTTCAGTATCCTGACGCACGCTTTCCTTCTCTGCTTTATTCTTAACCGTAGGATAAATACGCTGCTTGGATATGGGCTTCGTGGACGAAACAGTTTTGCGCTTGTCTTCAACCGTGGTCACCGCATTACTCGGCGAGGTCTGCGTCGACGAGCTACGTACGCTATTGAAGACTTTATCCAGTGTCTTTGCGGTCACCTGCTCCACTGTCTCTACAGCCGACATCTTTAGACTAGCTGCCATCTCAATTTGCACGGTTTTGATTCGTGCGAACGTATTCTTGTTTATTTGTGTGACGTGTCGCACTTCTCTGGGCGTAAATGTCTTAATCAGCCCATCGATCAACTCGCCCAGCTCTTCTACCGCCTCTTGAAGGCTTCTATGGATCTTAATGATCGTGGATCTTAATGTATGCGTGTGTGTCTGTGTGTGTGTGTGTGTGTGTGTGTAGTACTGCTGCTGCTACTGCTCCTGGCGGTGATGATACTGCTGCTGGTGTTGTTGAGTGATGAGTGGTGATGACCGAATGATATTTTACTTCGAGTGGCTAGCTGATTTTATACTTGACACTTTCCCCTTCCACTGTTGTTTTCAAAGGTTTTTATTACCTAAGGACGTTTTCCTTTGATTGGTTGGCTTTTTACCTGTTGCTACCTGTAGGACTTCTCAAGTGCTAGAGAAGGACAACCATCCCACTGATAAGTGTCTCCCTACCCTTCAACCGACATACACCACATTCAAAATTCGAAACACAAATGTCCACAGTTTACAGTCCCAAAATTTTGAAAACGTTCATAATTGTACTTAATGTTTTTTCCTAAATATCTGACTACTTCTAATGGTGGCTTGTTTTCTTGTTTTCCTCTAGATGTTGTTTAGCCATCTTTGCATTGTTAATAGATTTTACTATTGCTGCACTACCTGACGCCAAACTACCCACAGCGATCAGAGCTGTTAAAATTGGGACAAGTGGTAAGAACCCACCTATCTTGGGTACATTTATAACACGTGGAATAACAACATTTTTCCTACATCCCATCGAGTTCGATACTGCTTTACGTGCAACTTTTATTGCACTCAAGATATCAAGCGGTTTATTCTTTTTCAATTTATTTGTAGCCTTTTTGATTATTGTAGTCAATGATGTTTTCACTCTTTTCTTTCTCTCCTGATTTGATCCCATTCCAAATTTTTTCTTCGTCTTCATCATGTTTGTTACAAAGTATGCTGCTGCTCTCTCTCCAATACTACTGTCTAACGCTTTTACACGATTCCAAGCCTTTTCAATTAAAACTGAGTCAGCTTTATGACGTTCACTCAACTCTTTACTGTTTGAATATGCAATATCATGCTCTCTACACGCTTCATCCAAACCATTAATTCCACGATCGCCACGTGCTAATCGTTTCTCTAACTTTGTTCCAGGTCCACAGTAATTGTATCCAGGTATATGAGCCTCAAAAGGTAGAGAGTCTATTATATTGTTTACAAGACCACTACCCTGTTTGAGTTTTGATTTTGAACTAATTAAATTATAACAAGTAAGAAAGCTACAGTCGAGTGTACTCGACTGTGAGATACCCGCTACCCATTTTGAATAAAAGCTATATATTTTGCATTATATTTCTCAAAATATACCAAATATACTGCAAAAATACTAAAAAATATACCAAATGGTATATGTTGTATATCGATATAGTACCGCATTCTAAATATACCATAGACGGCACAATATACCAGATTGTCAGCCAAAGCAACTAAGACCTCCAGTAAGTAGGCGTTTTTGCCCATACAAAAGTATTTCTTTAATAACTTCGACAATTTTTGTCTGATCGTAACCAAATTTTCAGGGATCATAATTACTATAGTTGTTATTGTATAAACCAAAATTCGTAACTCTAGCTTTAAAATTACGTTTGTTATTCGATTTTTTGATTTGCGGGGGCGGAAGGGGGCGTGGCAAAATTTGAAACAAACTTGATCTGCGTGCAAACATAACAAATGCTGTCGAAAAAAAATTATAGCTCTATCTCTTATAGTCTCTGAGATCTAGGTGTTCATACGGACAGATGGACAGACGGACAGACGGACAGACGGACGGACGGACAGACGGACAGACGGACATGGCTAGATCGTCTCGGCTGTTGACGCTGATCAAGAATATATATACTTTATAGGGTCGGAGATGCCTCCTTCTACCTGTTACATACATTTCCTGCCGGCACAAAGTTATAATACCCTTCTACCCTATGGGTAGCGGGTATAAAAACGTTTGACCATTTTATAGCAACCTCAATTAACAAACGTTTCCCATTGAATGAAGTACTTCTCTTACTAACATGCGTTTTTTAAGACATAAGAAAAGCATACTAGTACGAAACATTGAGGGTGGTGGACATGGAGAGAATAATCAACAACCTCGACATAGTGTTTTGTTACCCAATACAATTAGAGCATTAATTGTTGGACCATAAAATTGTGGAAAAACCAATGTGATGCTTAGTCTTATAGAGAGTCCCAATGGTCTCAAATTTGAAAATATTTATGTATTTTCAAAGAGTTTATACCAACCCAAATATGAATATTTGGAAAAACTTATCAAACCAATTCAAGGAATGGAATATTTTAAGTTCTCCGGAATACAGTGTTATCACCGCACGAAGCTAAAAATAATTCCATTATGATATTCGACGATGTGGCATGTGAAAAGCAGGATAATATCCGAAACTATTTTTGTATGGGAAGACAAAGGAATATTGATTCATTCTATTTATGTCAAACATACACACATATACCGCAGCATTTAATACGTGACAATGCTAATTTTATTATAATGTTTAAACAAGATGATTTGAACATGCGTCATATATATCGAGATCACGTAAACAGTGACATGGACTATGAAACATTTATGGAAATTTCACGAAAATGCTGGGAGGAGAAATTTGGATTTCTACTAATCTCTAAAGATGATGATATGAAAAATGGGCGATACAGAAAAGGCTTTGATCAATTCATTATACTTTAAAAATATGAATATAAAACTAATGATATGATGATTAAACAACAGTCCAAACTCAGACTTCAAAATGTCTACATCACTAACATTTGCATTAAATGGAAACACATCAGTTATAACCGAAAATTTTTTCCCACAAATTGAATTAAATACGAATTATGAGTGTGCTCTCATTGACTTTCACACATACAATTCTATACCAAACGTAGATAGAGGGAACAATCTATTTCATATTGGAAATAAATACCTGTTGGATCGTATGAACTCGAAGAGATTGCAACATATATTATTGATGTCCTAAAGAGGTATGGTTCTTATGATGTGTTAAAATAGAAACCAACAATAATACACTGAAAGTTCAAGTTACCACTAAAAAAGAAACAGTATATTTTAATCGTGAACGAAGTATTGGAAAGCTATTTGGATTTGGTGCACGTATTCTAAAACCGCACAATACTGAAATTTATGTCTCAGATAATCCTGTGAATATTTTAAAAGTAAATACAATTAGATTGGAATGCAACATTATCAGTGGCTCATATGTAGGTAATAGACCAAATCATGTGCTTCATGAATTTGGAATCAATGTTCCTCCGGGATATAAAATGAATATTACACCACGAAACTTGATTTATTTACCTATCAACACTACAGAAATAAGCACGCTCGAAGTACGGATAACTGATCAGGAGGGGGAATTAATCAATTTTCGAGGGGAAACTATATCAATTCGTTTTCATTTACGAGCAACAGAATGATTATTTATAATAAAAGGTCGTTACATCACCTCACAACTCCCATTACTAAATGTAAAGGTGAAGTGAAAACGCCATCATCATTATCATCTCGAGGACCATCATATCCACGACCTGCGGTATCATTAAAAAATAAACTGATTTTAAAATCACTTGGATTTAATATTCAGTAAAATTACTACCTTCATTTCAAATGAATGAATTTTTTTTTGTGCAAGATAAACCTCACAATGATGAGAGTATCACGAAAAAAGAATATCACATTTATTACCCATATCAGCAGAACTTCAAAACAAATGATGAAGTTCGTATTACATTCTAAAACCAAGATTTGTATGTGTTGCCGTCTGAAAGTTTCCTCCACTTTGAAGGGACACTTAGTAAAATTACTAACCAAAATTCGGGCACAAGTACAACAAATGATGTTGCCGGCTTGCTTAAAAATAGTTGCATGGCCTATTTTTGGATGAAATAAGATATGAATTGAACGGATGCGAACTGGATAGAACACGGTTTACTGGAATCACATCTACTCTGAAAAACTTTCTTTCCATTGGTCGACAGGAGTCTCTATGTTATCGTAATGCCGGGTGGAGTGGAGGAGAGAGAGAGTCCGGAGGTCATTTCAGCTTTTCAATACCACTAAAAATGCTAATGGGATTCGCTGAAGATCATAAAAAAGTTATATTAAATTGTAAACATGAACTCATTCTCTTGCTAGCTAAAAATATGAATGATATGTTTAAAAAAACGGTCGGAGGTGTTGAATATAAAATTGCTATACAGAACATTAGTTGGAAAGTACCCCACATTGTTCCAAGCGATACTACTAAAATTAAAATGTTTAATGTAGTCAAAAGTGGAGCTACTCTTCCACTTTCATTCCGCAGCTGGGATTGTTATATAAATCCCTCGTTGGTACAGGGTACTCATCATGTATGGAACGTTAAGCTAGCTGCAAATAGAGAACGACCACGGTTTGCAGTCATTGCGTTTACATTAAATGGTAATCTAATTACAAACAATTTGAGAAATGCAAAAGTGTATTTAAATTCTGAAGTCTATCCATATGAAGATTTAAATGTAAAATTCAATGAAAATCGGTTTGCTGCCTTGTATGATATGTACATAAAATTCCAAGAGAGTTACTACAACCGGGAGCCTCGTCCACTTTTATCACCACTAGACTTCAAGTCAAAGGCTCCTATTGTTGTTGTTGATGTTTCATATCAAAACGAGTCGGTCAAATCAGAGCCAATTGATGTTAAAATTTCAACTGAATTAAGAGTACCAAGTGAGTTGAATACAAAGGTATATTGCCTTCTCATTCACGATCGTCTAGTTGAATATACCTCACTGACCGGATTAGTTCAACGTATCGTATAATGATTTCTCAAAATATTTCTTCATTCACCTTTTGGAAATCATTACGAGTATACGTCAACAGATTGAAAGAAATTTAAAAAATGATATTGATTGAAAACTAAAACAACTCCACAACTCATATTTCGATACAACTTATAACTGGAATAAATAATTTTATGAAAATGTTTAAGGATAAAATTTTTCCTGAGCACATGGAATATTTAACAGAATCATTGAAATATTTTAATAATAGAATATGTGATGGACCATTGGTTTCTAATGTTCATGGACAACATTTCACATCCTGCTGTTGGGCTCATAACAATGTGGAGGATGGAGTCGATACATGTGCCTGTCATTTCTATACTGTTCGCTCACAAAAATCAAAAAAAAAATTATAAAAATGTATGCTAATTTAGAGAATCGATTTTAAATATTGTATTTGGAAATAAAATTATGTTACATACAAAACATGAAAAGAAGAATAATATATCTTTAAGGGAAATAGAATTTTTTACAGCACTATTCGGCTTTTCTTTCAGAATTTCTATTTTATCTTCAAGTGTCTTGGTAATGGTGTTGTACTCTCGTCTGAATTCCATCACGTTTCCATCCTTTTTTAACGTTCATCACGTTCACGTAACGTTCACGTTCACGTAACGTTCATACGTTCGTTAATGATAAGAGCGTATCGTAGCACGTATTCGTCACATGTTTTCGTCCTCGATCTACGAATCGATTTCGACTGCGACCGCGAGTGCGAGCCCGAGTGCGACCCCGACCCCGAGGGCGTCTCGGGACAAGCGACCTCGACCCCGACCCCGAAGGATCGATAACGGATTTAGGTGACGAAACGCCCCCGACCCCGATCCCGATCCTTTCATCGCCCCGTCTCGGGTCACGTACGATTCGTCACACAAATCCCGCACTTGACATTTCCACAGGTGACCCAAATTAAATTGCATTTTTATTACCCCTAAATTGACATTAATGACAGGTGACCCTAATTAACACTTCCTTGCATGAGAATTAGATTTGTGACAAAACTTGATAATCCAACTACTTATAGAGAAGGAAAGCGCATGGCGCATGTGGATTTTTTTTATCGAGAATTCATATTCAGGAAGCCAGCAAAGTTGAAAAGTCCTTAGTTCCTGAAAAACGTGTAAGCTTGGCAGAAATCTCAAGTGACTGGCTTGCTGCTGAACAGCGCCAGGATTCTGAAATTACTGATATTATTAACAAACTTAATTCTTAATAGTTGACAGATGATGTTGCACAGACATATGAGTTGAGAAAAGGTGTCTTGTTTCGTAAAGTTCAGAAAAATGGAAGAACTCGTTGTTTGCCAGTAGTGGCGCATGCATTTCGATCGTCAGTAATAAATCAAGTGCACGAGTCCATCATGCATTTGGGATGGAAAAAGACTCTTGACAAGACCTACCAATATTATTGGTTTGCTAAGATGAATAAATATGTTAGGAAGTTTGTCGATAGCTGCATTACATGTAAAACTGTTAAGGGATCATCTGGGATGAACAAGCCGAGTTACATCCAATTCCAAAAGTGAATGTGCCATGACACACGGTGCATATCGACATTACTGGAAAATTAAGTGGGAAGAATGATCTTAAGGAATATGTGATAGTACAAATTGATGCTTTAACAAAATTTGTTTATTTGTTCCATACTGTAAGATTAGATTCTGACAGTTGTATTCAGGCAATGAAATCATGTATTTCTTTGTTCGGAATACCGCAGCGTATAATAGCTGATAAGGCTAGATGTTTTACTAGTGAGAAATTTTCAGAATTTTGTACATCACAGAAGATTAAGCTTCATCTTATAGCTACAGGAGGAAGCCGTGCAAACGGTCAAGTTGAAGGTGTGATGAGTACACTTAAGAATCTACTGTCAGCGGTTGAATCGAGTCACCGATCTTGGCAAGATGCTTTAGGTGAGGTACAACTTGCCTTGAATTGCACAGTTAGTACTGCAACCAAAGCAAGTCCCCTAGAGTTGCTTGTCGGCAAGGAGGCTCGTCCTTTGGGCTTGATTCCATCGTATGATACAGAGATGGAGGTAGATAAAGTTAATGCTAGAGATAGGGTAATTGAAAATATGAATAATCAAGCTAGTTACGACAAAATAAGGTTCGATAAAAATAAAGCAGCAGTTGAACGACATAAAGTTGGAGATTTTGTTTTACTGAAAAACGAAGAACGGCATCAAACTAAATTGGATGCAAAGTTTAAAGGACCATTTTTGGTTAGTGAAGTTTTAGAAGGAAATAAATATATCTTGAAGTCATTGCATAATAAGAGAACTTATAAATATTGTCATGAAGATTTGAGAAAGATGCCAGATGGTTATGTTCCGAGTGAATTGAAGAGTTGAAATGGTTATAATATATCCGTGTGAGAGGATATGTATATAGAGTATGGAATGGTTGGAATGAAGTTGCAATAGCCTTCGATAAGAAAATGTTTGTGAATGGCGGATGTGTTTGAGAATTCGAATGAAAATAACCTGGCGGATGCAAAGTTTAAGTATGCATGGTTGAGATATGACAATATTTGATAGAGATGTATGAGTTAAAGATATGGTTTTGAAATTTGAGCTATCTGCGTCATTGGGCAAGCACAAGTGAAAGACGAAAGTTGGAACATGGCGTGTGGCGCTCTTGACGGGACTATGCTCTTAATCAAGAGGAAATCATAGAGACGATAAGTAGAGTCGAATTTTGAATTGTTGAGAAGCAAATGGAATGAACTAAATGTTAAAATGAATTCGATTATGTAATGAGAATAAGAATTGAAATTTGTTTATATAATGTAAAATAATGAAAGACTATGAATTAAGAGAAAATGTTAAGTGTAAGGTAATATATCGAATAAATAAATGGTATTTGAAATTGATAAGTAAAAGAAAACAAAAGCTATAATCACGGATTTATAAGTCATATTTGTAATATTAAGGTTACAGTATACAAGGAAGTGTAATTGTCAGAATGTTTGAAACGTTTCTTGCAATTTCAACTAATATTCTCTTGCCGATTCACAGTTTTCGATTCAGATGGGCTGATTGACAATAGGATGTCTGCACGAGCTTTCTCATCTTGCGTTTTCCAAGCTGCTTGGATTGAAACGTTTCTTGCAATTTCAACTAATATTCTCTTGCCGATTCACAGTTTTCGATTCAGATGGGCTGATTGACAATAGAATGTCTGCACGAGCTTTCTCATCTTGCGTTTTCGAAGCTGCTTGCTCAGCCTCCGCATCTGGGCATAATTTTGAGTCGTTTACATATATATGTCGATAGATCGCTCTTCGCGAGTATGGCACTCATCTGCAATTTCCACGTGTCATAGTTCTTCGCGTTTAGCGGCTCTATTTTAATCAACGCACTTGCCATTTTTCTCGGCTTATTGTTCACAGCACTTTTTGTATAATTTACTTGCACTAGGGATACAGGGCCCATTACCTGTTGGAATTTGGTCCAACGATCAGATCGCAGTAGTACAAGTGAAACGACAAAAGTTGATTTCGTGGAAATTATGTTAAACGTTTATTCGACAGTCAATTCATTTGCTGTGTTATATATTTGCTGTTATATATTCTTCTTAACGACTTAAAGCGAACTACTTAATTTCGCAAAATTCTATGTACATACATATATGGTGAAATTCAACATAAGGATGCCATATCAATTTATGTTTAACTTAGAGTTACCAGATTATCATTTATTTTCTTACGTTAATTCGTTAATTTCAAACACCAACCAATCACTGTTTAATTCTTGTCCAATTCACATTTCAGGATTCTTGTTCTGCTCTTGTTCTTGCCCATGCCCAAGGTATTTAATATTAATTATTGACACTAAATTTTTAGTGCATGTGATTTATTGTCCAATCGTGCAATGTGTTGTTGGTATGTTTTTAGGCCGCTGCTAACAAATGTATCTGTGTTTCTGTGGAGTGTAACTTGTGCGTCTAGGTCGGTCGAGGCAATATTAAAGCTGAATGTTATTAACTAATCTGTTAACAATCAATCGATTTACGGCAAAACTCAATGTTGCAGTTGTATTTACGTCTTGTTATTCAACGTTGCTTGATTTTTGAAGCAACATCACCCGCCAACAAACTGCTGTGAAGCAGTTTGTTTTGCAAAATATCGATGAAAATGAATTAAGTGATGTTCAGCAAATCTTAATAAAATATAAGTTTATTCAGTTTTTCGGATTGAATAATACTAATTTACGAAAATGCAACAGAAAAGCCTGCGCAATGGCTTGCATCCTCGTTCGTAATTGAGTTTCTTAAGATGATGTCGTAAACGCTTGACGTATACTGAGGCAGGACCAAGGTTAAAGTGAAAATTACCATTTGAACTAGTCTATGAAACAGAAAATTCAATGCTATTGTTGCATGCCGTTTTGAAAAGTGTTTACATAATTTTAGGGTTTGAGGTATGCCCATAAAAACTTAGAGTAGGTACTTGATGTACTTATACGTTAATACTTATAAGTGGTATACAATGTCTCAAATTTTGCATAAAGTACTGGTACATTGGCACCAAATTATGGAAACCTCCGTACTTCTTCTAGGGGTTCACCGTGAAAATGCGTCAGAAGAGCGCAAAAAATTGTACAAACTCGATATGTTTTCTCATGCAAGGAAAAACAGTCGCCTGAATACTATATCAGATGTGTTTAATAGAACATGCGATTCCTCTGACCCAGTGCTTTCAACTATAAATCTAAAGGAACGCCAAAGATTAAACTATAAAAAAGCCTACCAACAGATGTTATAGTTCTTTTGGAATCTCCTGATATTGAGCCTCCAATAACATGGGCATGTGTAGACAATAATGATAATCAAGTAGAAGAAGGCGGAGATAAAGAACTCGAAATTTTTGGGCAAAGTTCCCTGCAGTTGCAGGTAGAGCTTTGTGAAAAATAAATTATTAACTGGGTACCAAGGTATGAAATCACAAAACATAATATAGGGCTCTAATTACTTTTTGATTTAATTTTGCATGGATCGAAATCAAATTTAAAATGCGAATTTGCTAAAAAATATTATTTTAATAAATTTAGTTTAATTTTATTAAATATATTACATTGAAATATTTTAAAACCAATTTTTAGAAAAAAATCGAAAATTATAACCTCATGGTAATGTGGGCGGGAAGGAAGGCGTGGTCCAATTGAAAAAAGGAAAAATCCGAAATTCGATCTTTATTTTTATACCCGCTACCCATAGGGTAGAAGGGTATTATAACTTTGTGCCGGCAGGAAATGTATGTAACAGGTAGAAGGAGGCATCTCCGACCCTACAAAGTATATATATTCTTGATCAGCGTCAACAGCCGAGACGATATAGCCATGTCCGTCTGTCCGTCCGTCCGTCTGTCCGTCTGTCCGTGTGAACACCTAGATCTCAGAGACTATAAGAGATAGAGCTATAATTTTTTTTCGACAGCATTTGTTATGTTTCCGCCCCCGAAAATCAAAAAAATCGAATAACAAGCGTAATTTTAAAGCTAAAGTTACGAATTTTGGTATATACAGTAATAACTATAGTAGTTATAATCCCTGATTTGGTTACGATCAGTTAAAAATTGTGGAAGTTATTAAAGAAATTGTAAGGTTTGGATTTTATTGTTTGATATCATTGATCAATTGAGAACACAATAAGACTGTTTGAGTTAAAGGTCTTTATTAGAATTGGAGGAGCAGCTGAGGTGCCGCTCCAACGATCAAAACGTATCTGTCTTTTACAATATTTCTTAAGTCTAAGTAAGGCTAAGTCTCGTAGCTGCGCTGCTCGCAGGCGGCGGCAGAGAGACGGCTATGTACTTATGTATATATGGATATAATAATATACATTGTTATGCACTCTCAAGTGGAGGCGCGAGGGGTATGCATATGCTGACCGTTTGTTGCAATTATGCTGACACTAGCACATTCTGCGTGCGGGCTAAGCCACAACGATCGGTTCATTTGGATTATGTAAACACTGCAACAAAGTGTTACAGTGCGCACCCTTTAAGTACAGTGGGTATTCAATATATGTGCATACTACATCTCCCTCCTTTTGAAAAATAACGTAATATAATGAAGTTATTTTTATAATAAAAATTTCTAATTAATTAATTTTTTTTAACATTTTTTTTTTAATACTTTTGTTGTTGTTTTTTTTTTATTAGAATCAAAGAAAATGAAATTATTAAAAAAATATGTGTATTTATTTATCTATGTATGTGTGTCTTTGTATGGCCATACTAAGTGCAATTTATGAAATAAAGATTTTTATTCTATCCTTATGAACTGTTTGTTTCTTATGTTTATTATTTGTTATTACTATGTTATCTCTATCTCCTATTTCCGTTACTATATACGGACCTGTGTATTTAGGATCCAACTTATGACCTGTCTCGTTTTTTAATAAAACTTTGTCACCTACTGATATATCTATATCCCTTACTTTATGATCGTATAGTAGTTTATTTCTATTCTTATTTGCTTCTAACATAACTCTAGCTCTTTTATAGGCTACTTCTAATCTATACTTACTCTCTTTAGCGTAGTCATCTATATTATATAGTGCTTCTACACTATCTATGCTATTAAAATGTTTTGGCAAATTACTTGTTTTACCGTATACTAGCTCATATGGACAATAAGTATGTGCCATAGAGGGGGTCGTGTTGAAACAGAAGACAAAATATTGAAGCCATACGTCCCAATCAGTTTTATCAACCGATATGTAAGATCGTATGTACTCATTGAATGTTCTATGACTTCTTTCTATTGTTCCAACTGTTTGGTGGTGGTGTGCTGTGGATGTAATATTTGCAATATTTAAATATTTGCACAAATCGTCTATAATTGAATTCTTATATTCTGTTCCCATGTCCGTAATGAACGTCTTCATTGGACCGTACTTCAGAATAAAAGATTCAAATATTGCTTTAGCGACAGTATTGGCATTTTTATTCGGAATAGGTATGGCAACTAAATACTTAGTTAAATCACATATTAAAGTGACTGCATACTCATTGCCATTTTCTGATTTTGGCAGTGGACCAATAGTGTCCACTATCACTCTGCCGAAAGCATTTATTGGTGTGTCTGTAATTGTTAAAGGGGTCTTTGTGTGTTTAGTTATTTTGGATTTCTGGCATTTTTGACATTTCTGGATGTGCTGTGTTATATCACGAGTCATACCTTTCCAGTAATAATGTCTTTTGACCTTGGCCAAGGTTTTTGTAATGCCTGTGTGACCTCCTTGTATTGGATCGTCATGTAGTGTAGACAGTATAGCTTCTTTCTCTTTATTTGTATTTATTGTAGTCACCGGGTTGAGTAGCGCTACTCTTAATTTATTCAATTTTTCATTGCCCATTATTTTGAAATTATCTATTGAAATTTTCTCAAAGATATTTTCCCACGGTGCTATTTTTAATTGGCTTATTTGTAATATACCGGCTTCTTTCTCGAGCCTTGGAAATAGTTGACCTAAATCAATATTTCCATTTGTATATATGTCACCAATATCTATTCTTGCAATAATTTTCTTACCATGTTTAAAGAAACATAGCGAATCTTTTATATGCAAGGTCACTACTTTTCGTATTTCGTCATTGTTTATGACGTTGTATACGTTGGGCTGAGAAGCTTTTTCTGTAGATTGCCTTGGCAATTCTACTTTTTCATTTTCTGCGCAGAAATTCTGTCTACTTTGGTACCTGGTAGTGACTTTCAGGATTTTATTTTGTATGTCTTTAAAGTCTTGGATGGTTATTCTTGATAACGCATCCGCTACATGATTATCTTTGCCCTTCAGATATTCTACAGTGAAATTATACTCCTCCAGCTCAAGTCGCATGCGCGTTAACTTGGAGCTTGGATTAGTCATTGAAAACAGGTAGGTTAGAGGTCTATGATCAGTCTTGACAGTGAAGTGTCTACCATAAACATATGGTCTGAAATAAGTTATTGCCCAATGAATTGCTGCCAATTCTTGTTCTGTTGTACTTTTATTACTTTCACCCTTAGTAAACGATCTTGATGCATAAGCATAAACTGGAAGTTGGAGGCCATTTTTGTTTTGAGTTAAAACTGCTCCACACGCTTGCTTACTTGCATCCGTTATTATGCAAAATTCTTTGCTGAAATCTGGGTATTGTAATAAATTCGGATTTACTAGTGCCGATTTGAGATGTTCGAAGGCATTCTGGCAATCAGTTGACCATTCGAATTTAACATCTTTTTTACATAATCTTGTTATGTGACGAGCATAGTCGGCAAAATTTTTGATAAAACGTCTATAGTAATTGCAAAATGCAACAAATCTTCTAGCGCTGTCCGCATCATGAGGGACTGGGTAATTCTTAATGACGTCGTATTTTTTGTCGTCTGGCAAGATTCCTTTATCTGTGCATTTATGTCCCAGAAAGGTGACTTCATGCATGAAAAATGAGCATTTTTCGGGATGTAACTTAAGGTTGTATTCCCTGCATTTCTCAAAAACATCAGTTAAGTTTTTAAGCATATGGTTTTCGGAACAACCTATAACTATTAAGTCATCCATATAAAGGAATGCTTGTGAAGGTTCTAATCCAGAGAATGCAATAGTCATCATTCTCTGAAATGAATTAGGCGCTATTTTTAAACCGAAAGGTAATCGTGTGAAACGATACGAGCCATTGCTCGTTGAAAATGACGTTATATCTCTTGAACCTTTTTCAAGTTCAATTTGGTGAAAGCCAGACATTAAGTCCAGACATGAGAAATATTTCGCTCTTCCTAGTTGATCCAGAATATCATCAATTCTAGGTAGCGGGAATTTATCCGACAACAGTTTTTTATTAATTTGACGATAGTCAATTACTAATCGCCATTTTTTCGTATCAGATCCGGGAAGTGATTTCTTCGGAACTAATAAAAGTGGGCTGTTATATGCTGATACAGACGGTTCTACTATTTTATTGTTTATTAATTTTTGTACCTGTATATTAATTTCGTCTTTCTGACTATGTGGACTTCTATAATTCTTTATGTATACTGGTTCATCATCTTTCAATCTTAACTTTTGCTTGTAGAAATTGTTGGTAGTGATTGATTCGGTTTCGAGTCCGAATACGTCACTAAACTTGGTGCATAAATTAGTCAATTCCTTTTTGAATTGTGGTGGGAAATTTTTAGCTAATTGAGATAAGACAGTTTTTTTTCCTTTTTCTTGATTTTCGTGAACTATGTCATAGTTCGAAAGTGGTTCATATTTTAAGCTATGAATATTTACTATTTTATCATTACTGGTTGTATTCAGTAATCGGACAAATGCATTTTTGGTTGTTGCGACCGTGTTCGCAACATAAATGCCATGTTGAATTTCCTGATTGGGTATTAATATAGCTTCTTCATCTGATGACAGATGAATCTTTCGGACAACTTGGGATCTTGCTGGTAGAACAATGGAATTATTACCAGAACTGTATGTTATTGGAACATAAATTGGGAAATTCAAATTATTTGGTCTCATTATGAGCCAATCTTCATTTGGTTTGAAGTCTAACTGGCAATTGAATTTTTTGATAAAGTCAATGCCTATTATTCCATCACAAGGTATTGCAAAGTGCAAATTTACTAAGTGAAAATCGTGTGGAATTATGTATTTACCTGTCTGTATCTCTATTGAAATCAGTCCGTTTGACTGTATTATATCTTGGCCTATGCCTTGGATATTGATTTTTTTGTTAATTTGGATATCATGAAAGATATCAGAATTTTCTTTTAACAGTGATATGTCTGCACCAGTATCTATTAAAAACACAAGCTTTTTATTAGTTTTTACATTGTAGAAATCTACAAATATATTTAAATTAAGATTGATGGTATGAACCGTATGTCCTATTGCTGAACATCTGAAGGTTGAGAGTTTCCCGAATTATTCTGGGCAACTCTAACATTGTTTGTATTGTTATTGTTGTTATTGTGTCGGCCTCGATTGGAATTATTGTTTCCATTTCCTCGGCCTCTACGGTAATTGTTTGATTATAAGATCTGTTTTGGTAGTGGCCATTACCTCTACCACGATAGTTACCACGATTGTTACTACCGCGGTAATTGTTATTTCCGCGTTTGGAGTACATCACTGTATTCGCACTACCAGTAAGTCTTGTACTAGTGCGGATGTATGCACTCACGGCAGCATCCATGGTAGTGAAAATACCAGATTCCAAAACGGTTCTTACACTTTCGTGACTAGTTTTACTAATCATTGTGTTAACGGCTTCTGTAGTGCTGAGCATGTCAGCATTTTCAGATGGTATGCCTTGGTCAATGTAAGCAGCTTCAAGAAGCTGTCGCAGATTTTCTAGTTCATTTGTGAACTGAGTGGCTGTTTTGCCTTTCTGCGTTAATGTATCCATTTTTGCCTTTATGTTGGCAGGTGTTTCACCGACAACTACGGCTTTTAGTTTTGTAATGATTCCATCTATTGTGGTTTCATTTTTTATTTTATTGAGGGTCGTGCCAGTTATTTTTGATTTAATTAATTCTATGGCAATTTCTTCATAGGTTCCCTTTGTTAGGTTGACAAGTCTTAATGCCGTTAAAAATTTTTCAAGACGGTTTTTCTTTCCGTCGAATTCTGGGACTGCTTGTGCAATTTCCCTAATATATGCCCTCTGGGCAGCGGCCGTGTCAACCATAATGAGGCTGTTATCAGTACTTTCTTCACTTTCAGATAAAATATCTTTGGAATCCAGTGTGATAACAGCAGGGATTGTTAAATTTGTTAAATCTTCTTCTTCTAATTGAATGTCCTCCGTCCGAACTTCAAGGTTTTCACCGAGTTCCAACTTAACAGGTGTGTTCAAAATAGAAGGTAAAATTAGATTTAAATTATGTCTGTCTTTGACTATTTGGATATTATTTCTTAGTTTTATTAGGAGCCTTGACGTTTCTGACCAATGTTCTTTGGTTAATACGTCTTTATGTTGATGTATCAATAATCGAGCTTCGTTGAAACTGTCGATTAATGTTAAGGCATGCCTATTAACTGTATCCGTGTGCGTTTGTCTATTTTGAGTTAGACATTTATACGCTTTATCGAATTTCGTTTTAATATTTTGGATCCGCTCAGAAAGTTCTGGCCATTCCATAATACGAACGAGCAAGTTTGTTTTTTACATATATCTCGAGGTTTAGTATTTAAATACCTCGTAGTTAATTTCCTCAGATTTCTCGTTAAATACCGTCATAATTTCTATGCCGGGTATTAACTTTAATAATTGAGCCTTTTCGTTATTAGATAGGCCAATAAATGGGGAGAAATCTAGGTCATATGTCCTCATATATATACTTTCGAAATTACATATATACGTAGGACTATATGACACGATGAAATTAACTCTTTTGATTAAATCTGGGTCTCTTAACAAGACGTTCTTTAAGATTCTTTTAATGGTTTTTCCCATTATTGTTTATTAAATGTTTCTCTTCTGACTCAGATTCGTTTGTTTCTGTTGATTCCGAGTCAGGTGCAGTGCCAGCTGCTATTGGAGTGTTTAGAACGGTTGGTAACGATATTTCCAAACTGAACTTTTGTTTAACAAATATTAAATTAGATCGTAGTCGTATCAAAAGTTTCGATACCTGTGACCAATGATCTTGATTTAATCTTTCCCTATGATGATGTATTAGCATTCGCGCTTCATTAAAGCACTCTACTAATAATTCAACGTGTTTCCTAACTGTGTTCTTTTGAATAGGTCTATTCTGAGTTAGTGACTTGTACGATCTGTCAAAATTAGTTTTAATCTTTGATAACTCCTCGTACAATTTGTTCCATTCCATGCCTTTAGTTTAGCCATACTTTGTTAGAAAAATTACGTAATATATTTTTATATTTATTTTCTGTTATTTCATTTTCTTAGATTTTAGATGTTGACATTTGTTTGCAATAATTTTTTGTGTTGGGTTTTTTTTTAGATTTTGTCCAGGTCATTTGCTTGACTCTGGAACTTTTTCTTCAAACATTTGTTGTGTAATTTATACAATTTTATTACTACGCTTGCCAACATTATAATAACGATTATCATTAACAATATTGTGATTGTTTGAAGATCGATTTTTTCGGATTCAATTTTATTAACAACATTTGCCGTGGAATCTACAACTTTTGTATCTACCAAACCCATTTTAGATATTGTATCTATTTTATTTTCTTTTGTGTCATATAATGTTTCGAGGAAGTAATAGTCAGAATCATTTATTTGATCTGTTTTACTTATGCTATTACTTCTCATTAGAAAAGAAAAAATTTTTTTTAAAAAAAATTTTTTTTTTACATATTTTTCCTACCTATTGTTTGTACGGCTGTACGGGCCATACTTTCTAATTGGGCAGGAGAGGTCCCGCGCAATTTTACAAAATATTATATTATATATAAAAAAATATGCATCGTAGTGCAATTGAAAAAAAAATATGCAACGCAGTGCATGAGTAAAAAAAAATAAATTCTCCGCTGGGTTGGTTTCTCTCTTCCTTCTACGTCAGCTGGTCGTCGCCGGTTTGGCTACGCTGACGTTCCCTCGATGGCGCAGGAGGTGGCGTATTCCCGCACTCTTTTTTGCTGCTGCTGCTGTCCGGGGCCTTTGGGCTCAGGCGTTACCGGTGCCGGTCCTCGCACAGGTGTAGTTGCAATGGGGGCTGTCCAGTGGTCCAGGGCAATCCTTCGGGCATGTCTTCTTCAGCTTTGGTATTTCCTTAGGTGATGAAGGTTTTGTTTTTGTTAATTTATCATTAATAATTTTTTTCGGCACTGAGTGAGTGGCGGCAATTTTTGGGCGTTTATTGTTTATAAGCTCTTCTTTCAGAAAATCTAGTTCTGATTGTAATTTTTGGGCCGTAGCCCACGCGGGAGGTGGAGTGCTGACGTACAGTAGCCACTTTAAGTGTGCTACCCTTTTCTTTATTTTCTTTGCAACTCCTCCGCGATTGCCCATTGCTCACTCGACTCACTCAGATTTTGGCGATTTATCCATTTCGCACTTTGCCTTTTCCAGTTTGAGGGGTTTGCATGTTTTTTTTTTTTGGTATATATTGTTCCATCGATGGCGCAAATGACGGACTGTCATTCGCACTTTTGAATATTTTCCTGGTTATTAATTTTGTTGTTGCATTTGTTTATTAATTTTGTTGTTGCTCTTATATGAACTTGTTGTTCATTGCACTTCTTTTATGTTTTTCTTTGCATTATTGTTTCACTTTTTTCATGCTCTTATATGAACTTATATGAACTTGTTGTTCATTGCACTTCTTTCATGTTTTTCTTTGCATTATTGTTTCACTTTTTTCACTTTTTACTTGAAACTTGGACACTTGTCACGGTCGCCATGTAAGGTTTGGATTTTATTGTTTGATATCATTGATCAATTGAGAACACAATAAGACTGTTTGAGTTAAAGGTCTTTATTAGAATTGGAGGAGCAGCTGAGGTGCCGCTCCAACGATCAAAACGTATCTGTCTTTTACAATATTTCTTAAGTCTAAGTAAGGCTAAGTCTCGTAGCTGCGCTGCTCGCAGGCGGCGGCAGAGAGACGGCTATGTACTTATGTATATATGGATATAATAATATACATTGTTATGCACTCTCAAGTGGAGGCGCGAGGGGTATGCATATGCTGACCGTTTGTTGCAATTATGCTGACACTAGCACATTCTGCGTGCGGGCTAAGCCACAACGATCGGTTCATTTGGATTATGTAAACACTGCAACAAAGTGTTACAGTGCGCACCCTTTAAGTACAGTGGGTATTCAATATATGTGCATACTACAAAATACTTTTGTATGGGCAAAAACGCCTACTTACTAGGGGTCTTAGTTGCTTTGTCTGGTATATTGTGCCGTCTATGGTATATTTTGAATGCGGTACTATATCGATATACCAAATATACCATTTGTTATATTTTTAGTATTTTTACAGTATATTTGGTATATTTTGAGAATAATACCTCAAAATGGGTAGCGGGTATCTCACAGTCGAGTACACGCGACTGTAGCTTTCTTACTTGTTAGGTATGTGTACAAAGTTTCATATTTCTATCTTCAAAAATGGTAAAAATGCCGCAATTCGGGACTTTTTGCCTATAGTGCCATGGTAGCGCCCTACATGGAGATAACCAATTACACCGGGGCTCACACGATTTCCATTCATAAGGGAATCGGAAAGTTGCAGACTTCTTCAGTAAGGTTAATTCACATCATCGATTTAGAGCATATAAAATCAGAACTCCTAACCATCCAAGACCTTACTTTAAAGGATTTAAATATAAGTTATCTATTTCACACTCTAACACATGAAATAGTCCAAGCTTTGTCAGCGTTAAGTAGGACATGTTAGAGCTTACGGATATTTCCGTACTATAAGTACTAATAAGTCTAAGTAGTAATAAGTCTACAATCATTTATATTGTTAAAATACCTGAACTAGATTCCACAAATTACCATAATCTTATAATAAAACCTATAATAAAAAACAATTTAATAGTTAACTTAGAAACAAATGAAATATTCCTATCCGACAATAATATATTAAAAGTACCAATAAAATTTAAAACAACAAAATAATTAAAAATTTGCGATAAGACAAAAATTGTAAACCTTCAGACCTCAAAATGTATTGCTAAGTTAGTTCAGGGAAAGGAAAACAATTGAAGAAATTGACAATAGTCTTCTTCTACTAAACAACTTTAATGGAAGCATAATCCAAGGCAATAACACACATCAAATTAAAGGAACATATTTGGTACATTTTTGGAATGAGTCAATCATAATAAATAATAAAGAATTCAACAATAAAGAAAAGGCAATGATGAAACCTGGAGTCACACTCATTCAGATGACCCCAACAGAAGTAAAAAGGTTGCAAAACCTTTCACAGAAATCCCTCCAAGCTGTAAACATAAAAAATACTTAACATTTAAACTTCATTAAAACCCACTCCTTAAATAACAGTATCGCTATATTCTGCCTGCTTGGCATCATTATCACAAAATGTTTCACAAAACCAAGAGACAACATAATCATCAAGGAAATTGCACCAGTCCCAAATAATAAGATTAAATTAAATAACATCAAAATAAACTATGATAAACCAATTCCACTAGAATTTAACAACGTTCCATACTTCAAGTACCTACTTGAGGACAAGTAGGATTTTAAGGAGGATGAGTTAACAGCAACATTGTTACAATTCATGTAATGGACCCATACAGTAAACAAAAACAACAATACAATTTAAAATCTTAAAATAACCCCAAAAAATAAATAAGACGTTAAAATTTGAATTTAAATATTTAGGCGCGCATAGGCGTACGTAGATATGTGGGTGACAGTGGAGAGGTACAGCGTTGTAAGTGACAGATGTAAATTCACCATGTGGTGAATTTCGTTCTCAATGGGCTGGTTAAGATCTACACTATCAAGGTTAGATCTTTTTCTATCAACGGGAGCAGACGCCCTTGAATATTCTGTATATCCACCCAGAACACCAAAAGTATTAAGGCCTCGTGGCCAAGAAGAAAAAAAAATTATTTAATCTTGTGTAAAGCTCGGGTAACAGAAGCTGTTACCAACATAACTGTTACAGTGCCACATGAGCCCTGCAGTGAGTGCTACCACTAACCATACAATACATAGATGCTCCAGCCAGAACAATTTTTTGTATCATCAAAAACAGTATTATTGCAACCCCAGTCGGGCCGTGCGCTGCGATTCGAACACCGAGCCTATTCGGCTCATTCGAAAATTCAAAGTTCTAACGCAGCGCGCAGCGTTGAGTTCAGTCGCAGATCAAATGCGGAGCGATGAGCACGGGCGTATTTCGTTGCGCTCTGCTTTCGTTTCTATGTATGCGTGTATGTATCTACATGCTCGCCTATATTAATATGTGTATGCATATGAAGTTTTGCAACGTGCAGTTGCCTCGCTGACGAGCAGCTAGCGCACGTCAATTTTGATTTGCCGCGACGAAAGTCTCGCAGAAGAGGACAACAACAATTGCTCGCGTTCTATATGTTTGCAGTTAAATGGCACTTGCACAAGGACCGCGTTGGCTCTGCTGGTGGTCATTTTGGACCAGAACATCGGAAAAAGGCCAATTTCCAACAAATCTAACCTTAAAACGGCTTTAGTGGAAGAATGGGACAAAATTAGCCCCTATATCACAAAAAAATTGGAGGAATCTATTCCAAACTGTCTGGAAGGAGCTATTAACAAAGAAGGAGGTCATACGAAATTCTAAATACACAGTTTAACATATTTATATTTAGTTATTTTCAGCTGGTTGAAATAAGCTGTGGTACTTTTTTTTTGGCATTTTTTTGGTTTTCAATAATTTTATATAGTAAACAAAAAATTAGAGGATAAATGAAAAAGTATTTTGTATCTTAAAACATTAAACTAAAATCTTGCGTTTAAATAAAGTTAATACCTCTTTTAGTTTAGCCAGTACACTAACTCAAAGTTGTCGGTTGGTGGTGGTTGAAATAAGCTGTGACCTACTGTATGCATGTTTTGTTTTTTTTTTTTTAATGCGATTTAACTTTTTTCATTCCCTTTCAAGTTAGTAGTAAAATTTAATAACGCATTGATTTTTGATGCTTTACAAATTCCTTTTTGCAAACACTTTTTAAAACTATTTAAAAAAGTTTTAACTTTAAAATTTTGTTTTTTACATTTTAAGATAACAATAACATTTCAGAAAATTTGAGAAAATAAAGAAATTAGTGGTGCTACGGTATCATTTATCGTCTTATCGATATCATACGCTATGTGGCCACACTCTAAAAGGAGCGAAAAAGGGAAAGCACGTGAAAGCAAGATCTATTTTAACAAGTGTACCTTAATTATAATTTCATCGTATTTCAATATTAAAATAAATATCCATACCAAAATACTACAAGCCTACACAAAGCCATCCCTTCACAGTTCAGAAGTGGGATCTTATAAGTTGTATGGATTTGAAAGCGTGAAAATTGAGGATGATGAAATAGGAAAAGACAAAATTGAGACAGAGAAACCAGCAAGAATAGTCGGCGTTGAAAGTTTGCAGTGAGATGTGTTCTCAAGGTCTGTGTGATAAAGAAAACTGCAAATAACGGATTAGTTCCTTTTCTTCGTGGCGGACGGATTCAAAGTCGTGGTTACACCAAGAGATGGTGGAGTCTTAGAGAACATACTAGAAGTACATGCGTGTGTGTATGTGCGAAATACAAGACATTGTGAAATACATAGCAGCAGTGTGCGTGTGTGTATTTGCGAAATACAAGACATTGTGAAATACGTAGCAGCAGTGTATGTGTGTGAGTGTGTGCAGAATTATTCAAACACAATAAGAGAACTAAACAGAAAAGACAAAATATGCACAAAATAACTGATCTTAAGGTGGATCAGTTGAAATTCCTTCTTCGCGGTGTGGATTTGCCAACATCAGGAACGCGTGCTGAATTAATCCAGAGACTGATCGAGCATGAGGGTTCGACAGAGATTGAGATACCGCAAGTAGCTAGTCTTGCCAGTCAACAAGAAGATGCAATTGCGTCACAGGCAACAGCTATTTCGAAACTAGAAGGCGAAATGAGACAGCTAATGGAGATGATGTCCCAGTTTATGAGCGTTCAAAGACAGAATACATCGACAGTTCCCAGCCAGCAGCCGCTAGCAATGAATAGTGAAATTCAAGCACCAGATTCAAACAATGTATGCAGTCAAGGTCAGCAAGTAATTAACACAGCGAGGCAAGCGTCAGTGAAAGAAATAGCGAATACCTTGCCAGAGTTCGACCCCAGTGACAAAAACGCCATCACTGCCAAACAATTCATTGATCGGGTAAACAAAGTAGTTGATGCCTACAATTGGGATCAGAAATTTTTGCTGCTCGCCATCTACACTCGCCTCAAGGGTCCTGCCAAGATGTGGCTCGACTCATCACCAGTGGTGCATACCCGATAGAGTAACTTTGCCGAAGCTTTAAACGACGAGTTTGGTATCGAACCAGACGAAGCAGAGATCCACTTCACTAATGCAACGAAAAAGTCGAACGAAACTGTTAAAGAATATTGTTTTCGTATGTCAGCCCTTGGTGTTCGGTATAAGCTTAGTGAAGCAGCGGTCATCAGGTACGTCAGAGCCGGTCTACAGCATCGAGAGTTGCAAAATAGCATTGCAGCGATTCAGTTTTATATTATGAAGCAGCTACGGGATGCAACTGAAAACTTCTTCATGAACCGAAGCCGTTTCAGCGAGAATAAGAGGAGTATGCCACCAAAAGATTACAGCGACAATCAAAAAAGCGAGGTCAATGCTAAGTCAGCAGAGCAGAAGGAAGCTTTGAAATGCTATAATTGCGGAGAGTCGGGACACTTTGCCAATTCTTGTCCAAAGCCACCAACAAAAACAAGATGTTCCAAGTGCAATAAGTTTCATGCACGGAATAAGAATTGTCAGTCTGCAACTGTAATGCGCGTGGGCACCTTGCAACCAAACATGCTCTTCCTAAAGAATATTGTTGTCAGCTCGCACTGTTACGTCGCGTTCATTGATTCCGGAAGTGAGGCTAGTATTGTGCGCAGGTCAGTAGCCAAAGAAATTAAAGCCGTTCACAGCAAGTGTGCTATGCAAATCAGAAGCATTTGTGGAGGTACATGTATGTTAACCGAAGCTATACAGCTGGAAATAGTCATCGATGGAAAAAGTGTTTCCGCGAAAGTTTACATTGTCGAAGATGAGATACTCCCAGAAGATTTTCTGTTGGGCCAAGACGTCATCGTAAGTGCTAAACTGTCATTCGATTTTGAGAAGATCCAGTCTAGTGTCAACCGAGCAGTACCGATGTCAGCAGAGCTTCCATGCGATAATATCGAAATTGTACATCGAGCTGGACGTCAAATGGATCACGTAGATGCACTGAGCCGTACTCCGTTTGAAGAGGCGCATGATATGGACACAGCCAGCCTAAAGATAGCAAAGACTCTTTTGGACGAGACCGATTGGCTATCCGCCATACAACTATAAGACGATAAAATAAAAAGCATTGTCACCGAGATGAAAAACGACAAGAAATCTGAGAACGACGACTATGTGATCGAACAAGACAGACTGTTTCGCAACCACGATAACAAGCTCCTGTGGGTAGTCCCAAAACAGTTGAGGTTCCATGTCCTTCATGAATGTCATGACAAGGCTGGACACATGAGCACCAATAAAACTTTGTCACGGATTCTGAACTTATTTTGGTTTCCTCGCATGCGTAACTTTGTGAAAACGTATGTCCAGTCCTGTGTGGGCTGCGCATTTTATAAGATACTAGGAGGCCGCCAGGAGGGCCAATATCACTTCGATGACATCAGACCAATACCGTTCTTCACAGTTCACATGGACCACCTAGGACCATTTCCAAAGAGCTCGAAGCGGAATGAGCATATTCTCGTGATACTCGATGCATTCACGAAATTTACTGTACTGAGAGCTGTTAAAAGTACTGCAACGAAACATGTCATAGATGTTCTTCAGGAAATAACAGACTACGTTGGAATGCCGCATCAAATTGTTACTGACAGAGGAACAGCTTTCACTACCAAAGACTTTGAGAAGTTTTACAAAGCAAATCATGTAAAGCATATTTTAAATGCCGTACGGACTGTAATGGACCCATACAGTACATACATACATAAAAAAAACAACAATAAAATTTAAAAAACTTAAAATAACCCCAAAAATAAATAATACGTTAGGATTTGAATTTAAATAGTTAGGCGCGCATAGGCGTACGTAGATATGTGGGTGACAGTGGAGAGTTACAGCGTTGTAAGTGACAGATGTAAATTCACCATGTGGTGAATTTCGCTCTCACTTGGGCTGGTTAAGATCTGCACTAGCAAGGTTAGATCTTTTTCTATCAAGATCTCTAAGGAAGCAGACGCCCTAGAAATTCTGTATATCCACCCAGAATATCAAAGTATTAAGGCCTCGTGGCCAAGAGAAGAAAAAAAATTATTTAATCTTAAATAATTTTGTCCATCCCCGCCGCTTTTGCCCCAAAAGCTGGCATTAGCAGAATACTTCAAAGTGCCGTCCAGGCAAGGTAAATATTATAAAAATAGGAAAAAAATAATTAGTTGCAAAAATTTCATAAAAAATTGTTTAAATCAGGTGTCCACTTATATATACAGAGGAAAAAATAATCTTTGCTACCAGCCAACTGGCTAAGGCGACGACCGACAGCAGCAGCAGGGAGCAGATAACCAATAAATAATAAATTAAATAATTAATAAAATAATAAATGTAACAGAAATAGAAGTGCAAGTGTGTGCATAGCGAGTGCAGATCGCTTTCAAAACTCAAACAACATTGCGGCTGAATATCAGTTAAAATCATTTAAATACTGAAAGCCCAATATCATATGAGCATAGTGAGAAAAAGAGTAATTAAAAGCTTAAATAAGTTGGTGAACAACGTGAGCAGAAAACAAGAAAAAAAAGGCGCTGAAGCAGTGAAATATACATTGTGTGTGTGTAAAAATATTAAAAGAAAAAATTAAAAAAAAACTACACTCGACAGAACATTTTTTGTTGTTTTTTTTTCTGTGCCTAATAATGTAAAAAACCAAAGTGTCGTAAAACAATCAAGTGCAAATCGTGAATTGGTAAAATAATTTAAAATAAAAAAAATTTAAACAAAACCAACAACACCAACATCGTCGAGAAGGCCTTCATCGAGGAAAATTGGGTGAGTGAGAAAGGAAAGTCGCAAGGCGTTAGCTACCACATCGTTAACACCTTTGTGTTGGCCAGTGTAGTCGCGCTGTGATTGCCGACGGCTTGCGCACTTTTCTTTTCATTTATTATTCTATCTCTTGTTATGTATTTGCCTTGATTTGCAATGACAAGTGCATCAGGTAACTCATCTGCCTAGTCCAGAATAATAAAGACGAAAATAAAGAAAAAGCAGAAATGAGTTAACTGATTGCCTTTTCATTAATATTCGTATTTTATTGCCATGTATCGCTATTGCGATTTCTTTTCAGGCGCGGAGAAAAGAAATAAGAATAAATGTTTTGTCAAGTGTATTTTGCAATAGTATTTAAATGACAACAAAACAAATACAAAATATATAACAGTCAGTGAACATTAAAAAATAAAACCACACAAGAATATTAAACTGCTCAGTGAAATAAAATAATACAAAACTGTACGAATGAAGTTGTTCTAAAACCTACTTGCTCTCATACATACTTACTTGCGCTACCAAATGAAGTTGTTCTAAAACCTACTTGCTCTCATACATACTTACGTGCGCTACCGAATGAAGTTGTTCTAAAACCTACTGCTCTCATACGTATTTGCTCTACCAAATTCAATTGTTCTAAAACCTCGTTGCTGAGAGCAAAAACCTAAAACATGAAACATGAAATATGAAAATGAAATGAACAATTAATTACAACTAAAATAAAATAGTATAAAATGTATAAAATTTTAGATACTATTTCGCATGCATTAGCCCAAACACATTAAAATTAAAAATTCTTGAATGATTTTCTTATCCATATTTACGGCCACTCATACTTATACGATATACTTGTACACATTCTCGCATAATATTAAGTTATAACCTAGTTTATTTGGCAAATGGATACATTTTGTTAAAATAACTATTCATTATTATGAATATACTACATTTCCGTTTATTTCTGCTTGAATAATTAAATTTTATAATGATGATGAAATACTAAGTTTTCTTTTCTGATGACATGGGAGCATAAGAAGGGGTAAATAAAAGCTGCGTTTGGGGTCTTCACTTAAAAATACATTAGAAGCCTATGGCTGGGTGGGTAGCGAACAAGGAGAGGGACATCAACACCTTCGTCCTCTCCATTTAGGTACACTACTTTTCTTGTGAGTTTTCTTTTCAGTTTCAAATTAGTTTGTTTAATTGGCCATAGTTTCCTTGATTTTGTTTTAGGCATGTATGCCTTTTATTGTATTCGCATGAGGATCGTTCCATGCATATTTGATGAGGGACTCTATAATAATTCACCGCAAGCATAGCGATCATCAGTGACAGCAACAACCCCCCCACATCCCGGAAGAGCTAAGGGTTCAAAGGGTCCCGCTCGGCTGGTGATGATGATCAAGGAGCCGCACACGCAAGTAGGAAAAAGCAGTGTGGCGGCGCGGCATGCTGCAAGTAATTCTGGCACCCAACAAGGGGCTGATATTACAAGAAATTGGAATTTGGCCCAACAACGGTGGGACAGTTGTTACAGGAATTTTGGCGCCCAACACGTGGGGCAGGTGCTATTATGGCATTAATTTGCTAGTATTAGCACTGGTCCCAGATTAATAGCAGTTGTACGAAGCTTGAAGGATTTGGAAATCTACTGGAATTCGATTCTGTATTAGCACATGCTGATTGAACTCGACCGTAGCAAATTCTTTTTCCTCTTTCCGTTTCATAAAATTTTTTTTTGTGATACAGATGATAGCTTGACCAAAGAACTATAATAAGATTTCATAGGTTGTGGAGAATTGGAAAAAAATTGTTTCAGTTTTAGTTTCAATTCTTCATTAACTTATCGAACTTTATTGGTCACGTACAATTGAAATTAATTAATTAGCTCTTTGTCTTCGATTGAATTTGTGCTTTATAATTGCATTCAAGATGAATTTAAATTTTGCTTACTCTTTGGAACTCGAGTATTTGAGCATTTGAATACATCGACCAAGAGAATGGTTGAATTTATTTATTCAGTTTGTGTAGCAATACGAATTATATAGCCTTTTTCATAAGCAAGGGTTTTCTCTGTGAACAATTACGTAAGATTCGCTGTAAAGGTATTTTACTGGAATACAATGTTTTTAGATGCAAGTGTGTCTCATTGTCCGTAAAAGTCCTTTTGGCCGAGTTTGATGTTGTTGTTCATTTGAAAAGGAAGCCTTTGGTAGTTGAAATAGCCCATTCACAAGATAGATATGTTACAAGAATAAGTAGTGAAAGCCAATATATTTACCCTTACTTATGTCTCCCAAAGAAAGTCATCAGAAATAACTATTTAAAATAAAAACATGCCACTTGAACATAGTTTTGAGTCCAACCGGAATCAGCAACATGATAGTACGGCTGCAAATATCTGTATTATTTGCGGGGAAATCATGTTGAATACACAGCCGTGTGCTGTTACAAATTGTCACCACGTATTCCATAAAAGTTGTCCATAGAGAGTGTCCCAGCTGCTTAGTAGCAGTTCAACCAAAAGAATGGAGAGTAGTTGTTGGCAATCATTCTCCAAACTCCAAAAGTGACGATGCAAATCCAACGCAACGAGTGGTTGCAACTGGATATCGCCCGGTTACTCGATCGTTAGCACATCAGTTGGAATCTTTGAATTCACAGGCACCAAAAGGAGCCGAAGCGCTGATCACCATTGACGCTCCATCTCACGATATTTGTCCTCCGCCTGGTAGTACTCCAGCGAATGTGAGATTACAGGCAAATCGGAATCCGAATGCACCCGCTAGAAGAGGTCGTCCAACAAGACAACGAAGATCAACTCATTCTCAAGCGCCACCCAATTTTCAGATAGATGTAGAGTCCATTGTCCGAGAAACGGTTACTCGCGTTTTGTCCTCTATGTCAGGTTCGGGAAGTCTAGGTGCTCCAAATGGCCACGTAGCTCATCGTGAAACGCCGATTACTCCACGAAGTAGCCGATCCACTAATCTTATCCAGAATTTAGGGCCACATAGAATCTCAGACATTCTACAGAAATGGGGTGTCCGATTTGATGGTACCGCAGAAGGATTATCTGTTAAGGAATTCTTATACAGAGTACAAATCTAACGCGCGAGCATTTTGAGGGTGACTTGGAAATAATAAGTCGAAATATCCATCAGCTGTTGATAGGAAAGGCAATTAGTTGGTTTTGGAGATACCATAAGAGTGTCCAAACTTTCAACTGGCGAGAATTTTGCATAGCGTTCAGAAATCAATATCGCGAGAGCAGATCAGTAACTGAATTACGGGAACAGATTCGATCACGTAAACAAAAGCCAGGTGAATCCTTCGACGCGTTTTATGAAAGTGTTTGCAAACTGATGGACAGATTATCTGTTAGTTTTGCAGAAGACGAACTGGTAGAGATGATTCAGGGAAACTTACAGATTGACTTGAAAGAAAGACTTCTGTTTGAAGATATCTCTTCGATTTCCGAGCTTCGTCGTTTGGTACATAAACGTGAACATTTTCTGCAGGATATAGGTAGAGCACGTAAGCCGCAAGTCAAAGCTAGTGCATATCGAGTATACGCCCTGGATGACGAGCAACCCGAAGAAGATCCTGAGAGTGACAAACAGGTTGAGATAGCAGCCATACAACATAAAACACCAGTAGTATGCTGGAATTGCGATATTGCTGGCCACATTTGGGAGAATTGTTTGGCTGAAAGAAGAGTTTTTTGTTATGGATGCGGGGCTCCGCAAGTATATAAGCCAAATTGCCAGAACTGCAAACAAAAGCAGGAAAACCGGCAAAGGGGGGCATCCAATGCAGGAAGGATGTCCAAGAAATAGGAGATAAGTTGAATATAGAAAGTAATACGGTTAGAATTTTAAAGCGAAAAGCAGATCCATTAACTCGTTCTGAAATACAAAATAGTTTTAAGCCTTATCATGAGGGATTAAGAGATTATTATATAGCTAGAGAGAGAATTTTTGCTGGACAGGGGAAGAAGAGTCGTCGAAACACTATTCGTCAACGAAAATATTTTAAGGTTCTTAAAAACAAGAAAGCTATGATGGTGTCAACCATTTTTCAGAATAATATTGACCGTCGTAGTTATGCAAGTGTTTCTTTCTTAGAGTTTTCCGAACTTGGCTTGCTTGATACTGGAGCAAACATCAGTTGTCTTGGTGATTCTTGGGCTGCGTTGGATTTTTCAAATCATCCCAATTTTAAGCCAATAAAGTCGCAAGTTCGAACAGCTGATGCTAAAGTGCACCAGGTGTATGGAATTTTGAAAGTACAAATGAAATATAAAGACAAGGAAAGACAGATAGATCTTTACATTATTCCATCGATAGCTCAGAAATTAATACTAGGAATAGATTTCTGGCAAGAATTTGAACTCGCACCAGGAGTAATTAGCTCAATTTTGTCGGAAGAGATAGAACAGGATCAAGCTGATGATACATATCCATTATCCATGCAAGAACGACAGCAATTGGAGGCAGTAAAGGAGTTATTTCCAAATTTTGAAAGACAGGGATTGGGTCGAACGGCGTTGATTAAACATAACATTGAAATTGGTGATAGTAAGCCAGTGAAGCAGCGTCACTATCCAGTGAGTCCTGCAGTTGAAAAGTTGATGTTCTCAGAAATTGATCGCATGCTTCGGCTTGGGGTAATTGAACCATCGCAAAGTGCTTGGAGCTCTCCAATGCGCATGGTTGTAAAGCCAAACAAGGTTCGATTATGCTTGGATGCTAGAAAGCTAAATGAGGCCACCCGAAAGGATGCTTATCCGTTGCAAAGCATTGAAGGTATCTTCGCTCGACTTCCAAAGGCTAATTTGATTTCTAAGTTAGATCTCAAAGATGCATATTGGCAGATAGAGCTTACCGAAGAAGCGAAACCGTTGACTGCTTTCACTGTTCCAGGTCGATCTTTATACCACTTTACCGTCATGCCCTTTGGTCTTTGCAATGCTCCTTCTACAATGTCGAGATTAATGGATGATTTAATCCCGCCCGATTTACGCCATTGCGTTTTCGGATATCTGGATGATCTCGTTATCGTTTCCGAAGATTTTTCATCTCACCTTGCTGTGTTAATTCGCATAGCAGATCAATTTCGAAAGGCAAACCTTACGTTGAACGTTTCTAAAAGTCACTTTTGTGTCACAAAGGTTAATTACTTGGGATATGTGATAAGTAATGGGGGAGTAGCAACCGATCCAGAGAAAATATCTTGTGTACTAAACTGGCCTACTCCCAAGAACTTGAAGCAAGTTCGAGGTTTCCTCGAGTTTGTGGTTGGTACCGAAGATTCATTAAAGATTTTGCTGAAATTTCGTGTCCCATTACCGAAGTGTTGAAAACAAAAAAATGCTTTAAATGGTCGTTAGAAGCCCAGGAAGCAATGGATAAGTTAAAGATATTGTTAACTACCGCTCCAGTGCTGCAAAATGCAGATTTTTCTCGAAAATTTTTCCTACACTGCGATGCCAGCGATCATGGTATTGGTGCTGTATTAGTGCAACTGTCAGATACAGGAGAGGAACGGCCACTGGCATTTATGTCAAAAAAATTGTCGAAAGCTCAAAGAAATTACAGCGTTACAGAAAGAGAGTGTCTTGCAGTAATTTTAGCCGTTGAAAAATTTAGATGCTATCTCGAACTACAACCATTCGAAGTAGTGACGGATCATTCGAGTCTCTTATGGCTAATGCGACAGCAGAATGTATCTGGCAGATTGGCTAGATGGATACTTCGTTTATAAGCGTTTAAGTTTACCATTTCGCATCGAAAAGGCAAGGATCACGTTGTTCCAGATGCATTGTCAAGAATTAGTGAAGCAGAGATTGATAGCGTCGAATGGATAGGTCCAGAAATTGATTTAGATTCTCCAGCATTTCTTGAGGCTGAGTACGTAGAACTCAAAGACTTAGTGGACGCGAATACTGAGAAATTCCTGATTTGAAGGCTGTAGATAAATATGTCTACATTCGCACCGAACACCCATCGGGAAACGCAGTTCAAGATATGGATGTTTGGAAGTTATGGGTGCCGGAGTCATTACGAGTTGCAGCTATTCGGCAAGCGCATGATTGCGTAGTATCTTCTCACGGTGGAATGCAGAAAACTATTGAACGATTGCGAAGACACTTGTATTGGCCAGGGCTATCTAAACAAGTACGGGAATATGTGCGTGAATGTGATGTTTGCAAAGAAACGAAAGCGCCAAATATGACGTTACGACCTCAATGGGTCAGCAAAGTATATCGTGTAGGCCTTTTCAAAAGTTATATATTGACATACTTGGTCCTTATCCACGAAGCAAGAAGGGTCATATTGGGCTGCTCATCGTCCTTGATCATTTCAGCCGATATCATTGGCTATGTCCGTTAAAAATTCACAACAGCAGCTGTTAACGAATTTCTTGGAAAACGAATCTTTGCAGAGTTTGGTGTTCCTGAGATCATTGTAAGTGACAATGGATCTCAATTCAAATCGAATGAATTTAAATCATTTTTAACAAAGTTTGGAATAATTCATACTTGCACTGCTTTATATTCGCCTCAAAGCAATGCTGCCGAGAGGGTTAATCGCTCTTTGCTAGCAGCTGTTCGTTCGTATCTTCGAACTGATCAGACAGAGTGGGATAAAAACTTGACCCATATTTCTTCAGCTCTACGATCCTCTTTACATCAAGCGATTGGCTGTTCGCCGTATAAAGCTTTATTCGGATTTAATATGATCAACCATGCTGGTGATTACAAGTTACTGAAAAAATTATCTGTATTAGAAGAGTCACCCCTGCTGAATCCAAGGGATCAGATACAATTGTTGCGAGAGGATATTAAGCAAAATAGTCGTGCTGCTTATGAGCGTAACGCTACGCAATACAATTTGCGAGCAAAGCCAGTTGCTTTTAAAGAAGGCCAAGAGGTGTTTAAAAGAAACTTTTATTTGAGCAATTTCTCGAACAATTTCAACAAAAAGTTAGGTTCGCAGTTTACCAAGTGTAGAATAAAGAAGAAAGTAGGTACTGCATACTATATCTTGGAAACATTGCAAGGCAAAGAAATCGGCACATATCACGCCAAGGATTTACGCAGCTAATTCCATCTAATCGTGCCTCGTAGCCTCGTTAGATTATCTGGTTTTGTAATGGACCCATACAGTACATACATACATAAAAAAAACAACAATAAAATTTAAAAAACTTAAAATAACCCCAAAAATAAATAATACGTTAGGATTTGAATTTAAATAGTTAGGCGCGCATAGGCGTACGTAGATATGTGGGTGACAGTGGAGAGTTACAGCGTTGTAAGTGACAGATGTAAATTCACCATGTGGTGAATTTCGCTCTCACTTGGGCTGGTTAAGATCTGCACTAGCAAGGTTAGATCTTTTTCTATCAAGATCTCTAAGGAAGCAGACGCCCTAGAAATTCTGTATATCCACCCAGAATATCAAAGTATTAAGGCCTCGTGGCCAAGAGAAGAAAAAAAATTATTTAATCTTAAATAATTTTGTCCATCCCCGCCGCTTTTGCCCCAAAAAGCTGGCATTAGCAGAATACTTCAAAGTGCCGTCCAGGCAAGGTAAATATTATAAAAATAGGAAAAAAATAATTAGTTGCAAAAATTTCATAAAAAATTGTTTAAATCAGGTGTCCACTTATATATACAGAGGAAAAAATAATCTTTGCTACCAGCCAACTGGCTAAGGCGACGACCGACAGCAGCAGCAGGGAGCAGATAACCAATAAATAATAAATTAAATAATTAATAAAATAATAAATGTAACAGAAATAGAAGTGCAAGTGTGTGCATAGCGAGTGCAGATCGCTTTCAAAACTCAAACAACATTGCGGCTGAATCTCAGTTAAAATCATTTAAATACTGAAAGCCCAATATCATATGAGCATAGTGAGAAAAAGAGTAATTAAAAGCTTAAATAAGTTGGTGAACAACGTGAGCAGAAAACAAGAAAAAAAGGCGCTGAAGCAGTGAAATATACATTGTGTGTGTGTAAAAATATTAAAAGAAAAATTAAAAAACTACACTCGACAGAACATTTTTGTTGTTTTTTCTGTGCCTAATAATGTAAAAACCAAAGTGTCGTAAAACAATCAAGTGCAAATCGTGAACTGGTAAAATAATTTAAAATAAAAAAAAATTTAAACAAAACCAACAACACCAACATCGTCGAGAAGGCCTTCATCGAGGAAAATTGGGTGAGTGAGAAAGGAAAGTCGCAAGGCGTTAGCTACCACATCGTTAACACCTTTGTGTTGGCCAGTGTAGTCGCGCTGTGATTGCCGACGGCTTGCGCACTTTTCTTTTCATTTATTATTCTATCTCTTGTTATGTATTTGCCTTGATTTGCAATGACAAGTGCATCAGGTAACTCATCTGCCTAGTCCAGAATAATAAAGACGAAAATAAAGAAAAAGCAGAAATGAGTTAACTGATTGCCTTTTCATTAATATTCGTATTTTATTGCCATGTATCGCTATTGCGATTTCTTTTTCAGGCGCGGAGAAAAGAAATAAGAATAAATGTTTTGTCAAGTGTATTTTGCAATAGTATTTAAATGACAACAAAACAAATACAAAATATATAACACTCAGTGAACATTAAAAAAATAAAACCACACAAGAATATTAAACTGCTCAGTGAAATAAAATAATACAAAACTGTACGAATGAAGTTGTTCTAAAACCTACTTGCTCTCATACATACTTACTTGCGCTACCAAATGAAGTTGTTCTAAAACCTACTTGCTCTCATACATACTTACGTGCGCTACCGAATGAAGTTGTTCTAAAACCTACTGCTCTCATACGTATTTGCTCTACCAAATTCAATTGTTCTAAAACCTCGTTGCTGAGAGCAAAAACCTAAAATATGAAACATGAAATATGAAAATGAAATGAACAATTAATTACAACTAAAATAAAGTAGTATAAAATGTATAAAATTTTAGATACTATTTCGCATGCAGTAGCCCAAACACATTAAAAATTAAAAATTCTTGAATGATTTTCTTATCCATATTTACGGCCACTCATACTTATACGATATACTTGTACACATTCTCGCATAATATTAAGTTATAACCTAGTTTATTTGGCAAATGGATACATTTTGTTAAAATAACTATTCATTATTATGAATATACTACATTTCCGTTTATTTCTGCTTGAATAATTAAATTTTATAATGATGATGAAATACTAAGTTTTCTTTTCTGATGACATGGGAGCATAAGAAGGGGTAAATAAAAAGCTGCGTTTGGGGTCTTCACTTAAAAATACATTAGAAGCCTATGGCTGGGTGGGTAGCGAACAAGGAGAGGGACATCAACACCTTCGTCCTCTCCATTTAGGTACACTACTTTTCTTGTGAGTTTTCTTTTCAGTTTCAAATTAGTTTGTTTAATTGGCCATAGTTTCCTTGATTTTGTTTTAGGCATGTATGTCTTTTATTGTATTCGCATGAGGATCGTTCCATGCATATTTGATGAGGGACTCTATAATAATTCACCGCAAGCATAGCGATCATCAGTGACAGCAACAACCCCCCCACATCCCGGAAGAGCTAAGGGTTCAAAGGGTCCCGCTCGGCTGGTGATGATGATCAAGGAGCCGCACACGCAAGTAGGAAAAAAAGCAGTGTGGCGGCGCGGCATGCTGCAAGTAATTCTGGCACCCAACAAGGGGCTGATATTACAAGAAATTGGAATTTGGCCCAACAACGGTGGGACAGTTGTTACAGGACTCCGAGAGCAAATGGTCATGCAGAGCGAACAAATAGGACTATACTGTCAATGCTGCTCCCGTCGAATGAAACTGACAAGCGTTGGGACGAGAAGATGAACACCATCCAATGGAGTGTTAATACCATGACAAACACCACTACTAAATGTTCTCTTTTCCAGCTGCTGTATGGTTATGAACCCAGAGATGTACTTAAGAACACTCTGACGAGTATGATCCAAGGAGAAGATCGACAGATGCTTACGGATGCTGAGCTGGAAAACCTTCGAGCAGACGCTGCAACGCATATCAACGACCATAGAGCCGCAGCTAAGAAACGCTATGACGCCAAGCATTCCAAGCCAACTACATACAATAGCGGAGATATTGTTTTGGTCGAGAATGAGCATTCCAGTACCGGTACCCCACGTAAATTGGAGCCACGTTATAAAGGACCGTTTATAGTCACCAAAGTGCTGCCCAAGGATAGATATCTAGTGGAAGATATCCCCCATGCACAGCGAAAGCAGAGACACTACAAATCGGTCTACTCTTCCTGTTGGAATATGTTATCAAAACCAACATCACAAATGCGGTCACACTGCCCGATTTATGAATTGTTATCGATATTAAGTTTCTTCTTCACTGTTTTTCTTTCTACTGACAAGGCTGGTTGTGCGCGCATATAAAACAAATAATATAAATCAAAGTGAATCAACTTAAACTGACTTTTACTTGGGAACTAAATACGGATAATACAATACTTCCGATAAAATAAAACATTGGTGTCAGCTGCCGCCGCATGAATCAGACGACAAAGAAGACAATGGCGAGATCACAGCAATCGACTCTTGCGAGGACGCTGCGATTTGTCAGGAGAGGCCGTCTGTAAAGCTCGGGTAACAGAAGCTGTTACCAACATAACTGTTACAGTGCCACATGAGCCCTGCAGTGAGTGCTACGGTATCATTTATCGTTTTATCGATATCATACGCTATGTGGCCACACTCTAAAAAAGGAGCGAAGAAGGGAAAGCACGTGAAAGCAAGATCTATTTTAACAAGTGTACCTTAATTAGAATTTCATCGTATTTCAATATTAAAATAAATATCCATACCAAAATACTACAAGCCTACACAAAGCCATCCCTTCACACTTGGATAATCTTGTCCATCCCCGCCGCTTTTGCCACAAAAAGCTGGCATTAACAGAATACTTCAAAGTGCCGTCCAGGCAAGGTAATTATTATAAAATTACAGCAGACAACGACACGGGGGAGGAAACAAATTAAACAACAAATTAAATAAATAAATAATTAAATAACAAATTTAAAAACAAGAAGTGCAAGTGCATGAATAGCGAGTGCAAATCGCTCAAAAAATCGAACAACAATTGCGGCTGAATATCAGTTAAAATCAGTAAAATACTGAACGCCAAAAATCATATGTTCAGATGATGTGAAAAAAATCGTAATTAAAAGCATAAATAAGTTAGTGAACAAAGTGAGCAAAAGACCAGAAAAAAAAAACACTGAAGCAGTGAAATAGACATTGTGTATGTGTGTAAAAATATTAAGTGAAAAAAATTAAAAAACTACACTCGACAGAACATTTTTTGTTGTTTTTCTTTCTGTGCCTAATAACGTAAAAAACCAAAGTGTCGTAAAATAATCAAGTGCAAATCATGAATTGGTCAAAGAATTTAAAATAAACAAAATTTAAGCATAACCAACAACACCACATCGTCGAGAAGGCCTTCATCGAGGAAAATTGGGTGAGTGAAAAAAAGGAAGTCGCAAGGCGTTAGCTACCACCTCGGTAACACTTTTGTGTTGGCCAGTGTAGCCGCGCTGTGATTGCCGGCGGCTTGCGCACTTTTCTTTTCGTTTAATATTCTATCCCTTGTTATGTATTTGCCTTGATTTGCGATGACAAGTGTATCAGTTAATTCATCTGCCTAGTCCAGAGATTAATAAAGACAAACACAAAGAAAAAAGGAGAAATGAGTTAACTGATTGCCTTTTCATTGATATTCGTATATTTTATTGCCATGTATCGCTATTGCGATTTCTTTTTTAGACACGGAGAAAGAAAATAAGAATAAATGTTTTGTCAAGTGTATTTTTCATATTATTTAAATTAAAACAAAACGAATACAAGATATAAAACATTCAGTGAAAATTAACAATAAAACCGCACAATGATATTAAACTGCTCAGTGAAATAAAATAATACAAAACTGTACGAATGAAGTTGTTCTAAAACCTACTTGCTCTCATACGTACTTGCTCTACCAAATGAAATTGTTCTCAAACCTACTTGCTTTAACCTAGTTGTTCTCAAACCTCGTTGCTGAGAGCAAAAACATGAAATATGAAACATGAAATGATTAAATAATTACAACTAAAATAAAATATTATAAAATGTATAACTTAAAATTGTAGATACTATTGAGAATGCAGTAGCCCAAACACATTAAAATTCTAAATCCTTGAATGATTTTCTTATACATATGTACGGCCACTCATACTGATACTTATACTTGTACACATACTCTAATACTAAGTTATACTCTAGTTTATTTGGAAAATATGGATAAATTGTGTTAAAATAACTATTCATTATTATGCATATACTGAATTTCCGTTTATTTTTACTTGATTAATTAAACTTTATAATGATGATGGAATACTAAGTTTTCTTTTCTGATGACATGGGAGCATAAGAATGGGTAAATAATAAACTGCGTTTGGGGTCTTCCCTCAAAAATACATTAGAAGACTATGGCTGGGTGAGTAGCGAACAAGGAGAGTGACATCAACACCTTCGTCCTCTCCATTTAGGTACACTACTATTCTTGTGAGTTTTCTTTTCAGTTTCAAATTAGTTTGTTTAATTGGCCATAGTTTGCTTGGTTTTGTTTTAGGCATGTATGCCTTTTGTTGTATTCGCATGAGGATCGTTTCATGCATTTTTGATGAGGGACTCTATAATAATTCACCGCTAGCATAGCGATCATCAGTGACAGCAACAACCCCCCCCCACATCCCGGAAGAGCTAAGTGTTCAAAGGGTCCCCGCTCGGCGGCTGATATTACAAGAAATTGGAATTTGGCCCAACAACGGTGGGACAGTTATTACATTCACTGACATAAACAATTGTGCAACTTTGTAACCAAATTGTTGCACAATTGTTGACCACTCGAGTTCAATAAATTAAGCATCCGCCGATTAGTCCCAAGAAAACAACATTAAATGCTGAATCTACAAAATTGTCGCCGTCAGCAACAATGCATCCGCCTACGCCAACGTCGCTATTAACTACGCCGACGTCGCCGCCAAGTACGCCAACGCCGCTGCCGCTATCCTACAGCCAGATTAGATTATTCTTAAGTTTTGTAAAGTTAGTTCAATTTTGAAGTTTCAATAAATAAGTTCTTTCTCACAACGTATTGGAATTTAACTTACATTCTCACCTATATTAGTATCTGTATGCATAGAGGGTTCATAATCAATGCGATAGCTCTGGTGGTAGAGTGCCAGCAGAGCGTGTTGTGGTGCTCGGGTTCGAGCGCGCTTGGGGTACAAACTCGATATGATCTGTTGATCATATTTAAGTAGTTTCGGATTGAAGATACCTAAGCGGGTTAATTTTTATCCTAATTACATGTCTTCAATATATTCGGTAAGTGTTCAATATTAACAAGTAAGAAAGCTACAGTCGAGTGTGCTCGCATGTGAGATGTGAGATTGCGGAAACAATCTCAAAATATTAAAAAAAAAAATCAAATAAGAAAGTTACAGTGCTCGACTAAGAGATACCCGCTACCCATTTTGAATAAAAGCAAAATATTGCGGTAATAATCTTAAATTATTAAAAAAATAATATGCATGTATTCTCGATCGGCCTTTGAACTCGAGCACCACCGACCGGGATTCGAACTCGCACACCACAATTACTATAGTAATTATTGTATATACCATTAAGAAAAAAGTTTGTACCCCGGAGCGGGCTCGAACCCGAGCACCAAAACATGTTCGGCTTGCACTCTGTCACTAGAGCCATCGCAGTTCTTATGAACTCTCTATGCAAACAGATACTAATATCGGCGAGTGTGTATATACGTATACCCATACATACAACACATACATAGAAGGCGTTTTTGCCCATAAAAACTATTTCTTTAATAACTTAAACAATTTTTATCTGGTCGCAACCAAATTTTCAGGAAATAACTACTATTGTTATTATTGTAGACTCCAAAATTCTAGCTCACTGTTTTTAAGCAACACAAAGTCACCCACACAGAACCTTATTACCTTAGTCTTACTTTTATCAAATATTCTTTTCTCATATCTAGCGACCTCTTCCATGTTCTTAGGAGCAACGACACTAGCAATTCCATTTTCCTTAAATTTGGATGCGTCTCCTTCGCCATCATCCCATAACCAATGCAATCTCAAGAAAAAAACATTTTGAATGCTAAATGAGAATCTGCTTTGACTAGAATGTCTAATACAAGTTGCAACCGCTAATATGCGTCGTCCTTTGATATAAAATATTGACTATTGCTTTAGTAATATTGAAACTTCTTTTTATTTTTTTAATTTCCGAACATTTCTGTTTCAATCTTATCAGAATTAGCATGTAGAACGGTTCACACACGTTCACAACTTTAATTTTAACAATCTTAAAATTATCATAAGAAACTTCCACCAATAATCCTTGATCCAATATTTCTCTACCAATTACAATATTATTTTCCATACTTTCGACTGCTACTATATGAAACAAAACAACCAAAGAGTTACCTTCAATCATGATATTAATTCCGCTTGTGCGGTACTGTACGTATTGGCATTACCTATTCCCTTTCAAGGAATAACGCCGCTTACCAAAATACTTATCAGAAACGCTTTCTTCAAATAATAAGCGCTCAGCTCCAAATGAAATGTTATTGGAAATCTCTCACCCGCATACTCGATTGAGGCTACACCATAGCTCACAGCTCCACTCTATCCTCCGATCGTACTGCCACCTCGTCTGGACAATCAGCTCCCGACATCTGTAGCAAGCCACATTTACCCTTCCACGACGAGGCCGCTCCGAACGCCACACCCTTCCAGTTGCCGGCACCTGGACACCCATTCCAGTTTTACAGTCCTGCCTTCCATAACCATGACTTTGGAAGCAAAGCTTTACTCAACACTATTATAAGAGCCCTGTCACTTAATAATTTTTCTCGCAAAGTTATTTCGACCGTAGCAGACCAGTGCGTGGTATCCACACCAGCAATGTCTGGATTATATTTCGGCAAACAGATCTCGCTATTCTTTTACAACTCGCTCGCCGGCATCTTAATCAGTGCCAAAAAATTCAGATTTTGTTGCTCTATTAACGCGAAGACATCCCTTAAAGTAGTTTGGCCAGGGCCGAATCCCACTTCTGATGTCGGAGTCTGTTCTACCGAAGTCTATTTATTCATTATCGCGAAGCGAGTTTCGATGCTCTCACAGGCGATTCCACGAGCACACTGCCCGCTCGATCCTTTTACTGCCTACGCCATAGCCATCGAACCACACTCAGCGACAGCGACGAGACAGCGTCTCGTCGCTGTCGCCCCGCAATAACTGTACTTGTCAAAGCGACAAAATGCGGACAACCAACAAAGCAGAAATAAAGAATGATGCAATCTAATATGCACACTCTTAATTACGCAGTGCCAATGTGTCGAAACGCACAAGCAACTACGCAGTGTCAATGTGCCGCCACTAAATGATGCTTTACTCACTCTCCGACATATTCTTAATCAGCATCAGACATCGTCAAAGGTGGCAAATTTCGACACTCAACTCACACCCATAAATTTTTGAGTTGTTGTTGACACTTGTGTCTTGCCGGTGGTTGTTCTTCGTGCAACCGATCATTTTTGCACTCATGACGAAATGGCGTGTGTCTTATGAGTATCTGTTCAAATTCTGAAAAAACACCCAAGTGTCTTGATCAGACACTTGAGTGTCTTGCTCAGACACTTGAGTGTTTGATCAGACACTCGGGTGTCTGAGCAAATACTCGGGTGTTTTTCCCCCACCCCTATTGATGCTTGTGTGTCGTGGCTCGCGGGTAGATTTTATGACTTTTGACTTCTTTGAACGATTTTTGGGTGTTTTTTTACTTTGACAAATGGTCAAATAAAATATCAGGTGATTTTTCCTGAAATTTATGGAAATTGCACAAATTTGCAAAATATCCTTTTTAATTATATAGGCATTTACAATAGTGTTATAAACAGGTAATACAATTTCTGATTTTCGGTTTATTGATGAATATAAAAAACCAAAAATCTCGTAAAACAGGTAAAATTTAAATATAACTGATTAGTTGTATTTTTACTTGTTTTTGTTCCTTTCCAACATATAAAACTTCTTTAAATTTAATTTTTTTAATTATATATGTCATCAAAAAAATACACTCAACAAAGCCAAAAAATAGTTTTCGAATTTAAATATTCAGGAAATAAAATGAGTGCAAGAACAGCGCACCAGCAATAACAAGAACAATACAAAAAGCCGACGGCATTTCTTGCATCTCAATATACATACATACAAACATACATATGTATGTACATACATACAATCGTGCCGGTCCACTCATAATTTTTTACCAAGTGTATCGGATACACTTACCCATAACCACCGGCACCGGCTTTACCCGAGTACATAGAATCACCGATCGCAAATTGCCGAGTATGCCTCGGCACTTGCACAATAAGTGTCGGGCCTTTCTTGATACTCACACTCATGAGTATAAGCCTTTCGATACACTTATTGCTCATGAGTATAAGGCTCATGAGTGTGTGTATTTTTGGCTACTTACACTTATGAGTGCAAGTACATATATCGAAAAGGCACACGAGTAACCGGTGCACCGGTTGAGTGTGTATACCCGTGCCGTTCTCTGATTCAGCATCAACAGCCGAGACGATCTAGCCATGTCCGTCTGTCCGTATGAAACACTGGATCTCAGGAACTATATTTTTTTCCGACAGTATTTGTTATGTATGCACGCAGATCAAGTTTGTTTTAAATTTTTGCCACGCCCATTTCCGCCCCCACAAATCAAAAAAATCGAATAACAAACGTAGTTTTAAAGAGCTGCCAATTTTGTTGTAAACAATAATAACAATAGTATTAACGATTCCTGAAAATTTGGTTGCGATCAGATAAAAATACTGGAAGTTATTAAAGAAATGCTTTTATGTGGGCTAAAACGCCTACTTACTAGGGGTCTCAGTTGCTTTGGCTGACAATCTGGTATATTGTGCCGTCAATTGTATATTTTGAATGTGGTACTATATGTATATACCACATATACCATTTGGTATATTTTTAGTATTTTGTGGTATTTTCGGTATATTTTTAAAATAATACCGCAATATTTTGCCCTTATTAAAAATGGGTAGCGGGTATCTCACAGTCGAGCACACTCGACTGTAACTTTCTTACTTGTTTTGTTTTACGGTTATGACCATCAAATGTTACTTAACATATGTCGTATACTCTCGTGCAATCGCAATCACTTGTCGTAATTCATAATCTGATTCAACTGAGCTAAACAAGTATGAAAGCCACACTCGTGTGTGCTCGACTGTGAGATAACCGTATCGATTTTCAATACAAGTGGTGTTGTTCTTAAAAATATACCAAATTAATATATGCAAAATATACCGTAGAGTACAAACTATGTTAACATATACGTTAAGGCCAGACATTCTACGAGTTTGCCATGCCCAACGACACGTGCGCTGCGTCGGCACTTTTACTCCAACAACATTTACGCAAATCCACGAGTGCACTGACCAGGCCTTTCCGCCAACCCGTGGGATTACCGGATAAGCAATTCGAGTAAAGTACATTGCGCGTATCACGCGCACCACTAAGGAACACTTGCGCAACTCCACAAGTGCAATGCCCAGACTTTTCCGCCCATCCGTGGGATCGCCGGATCAGCACTTCAACCAAGGTGCATTGCGCGCACCACGCGCAACTCCAAGGGACACCCGACACCAGCGGCTACAACAACAGCCACAGCGACAACGGAAGTGACAACAGCAGCAGCAACGGCGGCAGCAGCAACGGCGGCAGCAGCGACAGCAGCAGCGGTAGCAGCAGCAGCGGCTTCTTAGCGTAACGTATATTGTTTATGTTTTAGTTCTAAACAAACTCGGAATAAAAGCGGTTTATATTTTTTTAAATAAATCCCACTCAATATTCTATTTGGCGCCCGAGCAGGGACCCGCGATTAGTATCCTTCGAAAAAAAACCCGCGAATACCTAAGTGCCTTAAACCGCCAAGGACTTTTGCATCGCTTAAAAAGTACCTCTACAAGAGCTACAACGCGAAGTGCAAAATAGTGAATTAAGACTTCACCCGCGTTTGATCAATAGAATAGAAAATTGCCGGTCCCAAACACTACCGCCGACAAGTCTGTTGTACCCGTTCGCAGACTACCGCGTTAACCTTAGTGCACCAAGTGGATCCCAAGTCACCTACGCACCGCCGCACCGCCGCAGGATAAAAAGGAATACTCAACCGTGCCAGCGCGGGAGACTCGCCGGAATGATTTTTTATTTGTAAGCATAGAAAATTAAGATCAAATATTAAAAGAAAACAAACACAAACAAAGTGAACAAATTTAAAACAAACAAAACAAAAACATATTCTACCAATTTAAAGAAAAAAAAAAGAAAAGAAACATAATACAAGTTTAAGCACAAAAGATATGAAAATAATATAAGCTCTCAATTTATAATTTACACTTTACAATTTACATTTCATTATTTTGTTATATCAACGTCGCTGTTGGTAGTTCAGTCTTTTAGCTTTTGAATCAACACGTGCACATCAGTGCAGTTTAGGTTTGGTTTTCATGATATTCATTTATTCTGAGTAAAATATTCTCTTACCCTAAGTACATAAGGTCAGCGCGCACTGCGCTGCCAGTTCAGCCGGCAGCGGCGCGGCTGCATTATATATTACTTATATGTATATACTTATATGTCAATGGACAAGCATGCTTTTGTCTTACATAAATTCTTTAGAGTGAGAGAGTGTATTATGCACTTATGCATAGGGCACTGGCGGTCAGCGTGCATATGCTGACTTAGCCGAATTCGCACAAGCGGCGGATCATGTTACGCGCTCACTTGAGTTTGTTATTGTTTATTATGATTTGTATGTGGCTGCACAAAGTGTTGCCGCCACATAAGTGCCAAACACAGTGTACACTCGATACAAATGGTAATCACAGTGTACACCTGATATGTATGACATATGTGCATATTACATCTCCCTCCTTTTGAAAATAACATAATATAATAAAGTTATTTTAATTTATTGTTTTAAAATGTTTATAAATTTAAAATTGAAATTTTGAAAAGGATTATACTTTATCGTTTTTTTTTATTGAAATTGAAATATAAAATTTGATTTTTTAGTTTAAAACGCGATTATATATATTTTTAATGTAAATAATAAAGTAATTATATATATATATTTTTTTGTGTTTTGGTTGATCAAGCCAAGTTCTTTTTTTTTAAATTTTTTTTTAATTGAAAATTTTTAACCTATCCTTATGGACTTTTTGGGTTTTGTTTTTCTTGCCTTTAATTACTACGTTATCTCTGTCTTCTATTTTAACTACTGTATAGGGTCCTAAATATACTGGGTCCAATTTATGGCCAGTTTCGTTTTTTAATATAACTTTATCTCCTATTTGTAATTCGAAATCTATAGCATTTTTATCATATATTTCTTTATTCTTAGTTTAGTATTTGTCGAGCATTATTCTTGCTCTCTTATAGGCTGATTCTAACCTAAACTTAACTTCTTTAGCGTAATCGTCTATGTTATATAAAGGATCTATTCTATTTATAGTACTAAAATCGTTTGGTAAATTATGCAATTTTCCAAAAACTAACTCATATGGACAATAGTTGTGTGCCATAGAGGGGGTCGTGTTGAAACAGTATACGAAATATTGAATCCATACGTCCCAATCAGTTTTATCAGCTGATATATAAGATCGTATATATTCATTGAAAGTTCTGTGACTTCTTTCGACTGTTCCAACGGTCTGGTGGTGGTGTGCAGTAGATGTTATATTATTAATCTTTAAATATTTGCACAAGTCATTTATAATTGAATTCTTATATTCCGTTCCCATGTCCGAAATGAACGTCTTCATTGGACCGTACTTGAGAATAAAAGATTCAAATATTGCTTTTGCTATTGTTGTTGCACTTTTGTTTGCAACTGGTATAGCTACTAAATATTTAGTCAAGTCACATATAAGCGTGACTGCATATTCATTTCCATGCTCTGACTTTGGTAATGGACCAATTGTATCCACTATAACTCTGTCAAAAGCTTGTACTGGTGTTTCAGTAATTGTTAGCGGGGTCTTATTATGTTTAACTGTTTTTGATTTTTGGCATTTTTGACATTTCTGGATGTGCTGTGTTATATCACGAGTCATACCTTTCCAGTAATAATGTCTTTTGACCTTGGCCAAGGTTTTTGTAATGCCTGTGTGACCTCCTTGTATTGGATCGTCATGTAGTGTAGACAGTATAGCTTCTTTCTCTTTATTTGTATTTATTGTAGTCACCGGGTTGAGTAGCGCTACTCTTAATTTATTCAATTTTTCATTGCCCATTATTTTGAAATTATCTATTGAAATTTTCTCAAAGATATTTTCCCACGGTGCTATTTTTAATTGGCTTATTTGTAATATACCGGCTTCTTTCTCGAGCCTTGGAAATAGTTGACCTAAATCAATATTTGTATATATGTCACCAATATCTATTCTTGCAATAATTTTCTTACCATGTTTAAAGAAACATAGCGAATCTTTTATATGCAAGGTCACTACTTTTCGTATTTCGTCATTGTTTATGACGTTGTATACGTTGGGCTGAGAAGCTTTTTCTGTAGATTGCCTTGGCAATTTCTGCGCAGAAATTCTGTCTACTTTGGTACCTGGTAGTGACTTTCAGGATTTTATTTTGTATGTCTTTAAAGTCCTGGATGGTTATTCTTGATAACGCATCCGCTACATGATTGTCTTTGCCCTTCAGATATTCAACCGTAAAATTATATTCCTCTAATTCAAGCCTCATACGAGTGAGTTTAGAACTCGGATTGATCATTGAGAATAGGTACGTAAGAGGTCTATGATCCGTTCTTACTGTGAAATGATTACCAATAAATATATGGTCGAAAATGAGTTATCGCCCAGTGAATAGCTGCTAGTTCCTGTTCAGTAGTACTCTTGTTACTTTCTCCCTTGGTAAAGGATCTTGATGCGTATGCAATGGGAAGTTGGAGTCCGTTTTGGTTTTGAGTTAAAACCGCTCCATACGCTTGCTTACTTGCATCTGTTATTATACAGAATTCCTTAGATCTGGATATTGTAACAAGGTTGGATGCATCAATGCCTTTTTTAAATGATCGAAAACATTCTGACATTCTGATGTCCATTCAAATTGTACGCCTTTTTTACATAATCTTGTTATGTGACGTGAATAATCAGCAAAGTTTTTAATAAAACGTCGATAATAGTTGCAAAATGCAACGAAGCGTCTTGCACTATCCGCATCATGTGGGACAGGATAGTTTTTAATGGCTTCATATTTTTTATCATCTGGCAAGATTCCTTTATCAGTGCACTTGTGTCCCAAAAATGTGACTTCATGCATGAAAAATTAACATTTTTCTGGATGTAGCTTTAGATTGTATTCTCTACATTTGTCAAAAACATCAGTTAAATTTTTGACCATATGTTTCTCAGAACAACCTATTACTATTAGATCATCCATATAAAGGAATGCTTGGGATGGTTGTAAACCAGAGAATGCTATTGTCATCATTCTTTGGAATGAGTTTGGGGCTATTTTTTAACCGAAAGGTAATCGCGTGAAGCGATATGAGCCATTGCTCGTTGAAAATGACGTTATGTTTCTTGAACTTTTTTCAAGTTCAATTTGATGAAATCCTGACATTAAGTCAAGACATGAAAAGTACTTTGCTTTACCTAGTTGATCTAGAATATCATCTATCCTAGGTAGTGGAAATTTATCAGACAATAGCTTTTTATTTATTTGACGATAGTCAATTACTAATCGCCATTTTTTATTTTCTGAGCCCGGAAGAGATTTCTTCGGGACTAAAAGTAGAGGGCTATTGTATTCTGACACTGAAGGTTCAACTATTTTATCATTTATTAATTTTTGTACTTGGGCTTGTATTTCTTGTACTTGGCTATGAGGACTTCTATAATTCTTAATATATATGGGCTCATCATCCTTTAATCTAAGTCTCTGTTTATAAAATTATTTGTAGTAATTGATTCGGTTTCTAGTCCGAATATATCTGTATATCTGGTGCAAAGGTCTTTTAATTGGCTTTTGAACAATGGTGGAAAATTTTTGATTAACTGTTTCATGACTAAACTGCTTCTATCTTCGTTAGAGTTCTTTAATATTTCGTAATCGTTTAATTTTTCATATGTGATTTTATTTAAATTAACGATTCTATTGGTGTTTGTCGTGTTTAAAATTCGGACATAAGTATGATTATGATCGGACAAGGTGTTTGCGATATAAATTCCTTCTTCAATTTCTTGATTTGGTATCAAGATGTGATTAGTAATTGAAGGAATTTGTATTTTACGGACGACTTCGGACCGAGCTGGAAGTACTGTGGCATTATTGACACAAGTATGGAATATTTCCAGTCTAATCGGATAATTTAAGTTATTTGGACGAAGAAATAGGGAGTCGCCACTTTCGTTGAAATCTATTTGGCAATTGTATTCTTTTATAAAATCTATGCCTAGTATGCCATCACTAGGTATTGGGAAATTTTTATCGACTAAATGAAAGTCATGAGGAACTATGTAATTTGATGTTTGGAGTTCTACGAAGGCTAAGTCTTTTGAAATTATTGTTCCTTCGCCTATTCCCGATATATGGGTAGTGACCTCTTTGTTTACATTATCGAATATATCTATATTTTCTTTCAATATAGATATATCTGCACCAGTGTCTATTAACAGCGTAAGTTTTTTACCTGTTTTTTGATTATTAATTTTTACAAAAATACTCAGATCTAGGTTGATGCTTTTTATGGTGCCATTTATTGGCTTTGAATATCTGAAGGGTGAGGGTTTCCCGAATTACTCTGAGCAACCCTCACATTAGAGTTTGAATTGTTATTATTGTGGCCTCTATTCGAGTTGCCACGGCCTCTAGAGTTTCCTCTATTTTGGCCTCGTCCATTATTGTTATAATTGGAACCGTTGTAGTTGTTGTAATTGTAATTACGACTACGCGAGTTTCCTCTGAAACCTCCACGTCCGCGGTTTCCACCACGCTGTGAAGAATTTCTAAAATAAAGGACTGTATTTTGCTGCCCAGTTGCTTCTGTGCAACTGTTTACAAATTTCGATACAGCTTCATTCATGGTGTTGAAGGTGCCAGCCTGCATGATAAGTTTTACCTTATCAATTGCGCAATTCTTTGTCATTGCCTTAACTGCAGACTGTGTAGAATAACTTCTGGCTAACGCAAGTGGTAGGCCGTCCGTTATGTACGCACTTTCTAAAGCAGGGGTGCTCAACGCCTATACACTGAGTGCACTTTTGTTTTTGTAGATGCTCTGTGCTTATGGCTAGTGCGCCCATACGCACCGTGCATATGGGCTTCGATTTGCATGCGAAACAAAAACAATTTTGCTTGTTTCTCCTTTACATCTCTTTCCGTCGTCACGCTTCGTTGACCGCAATGTATTTTGTTTTTGTTTTTTCCGCGAACACATGCACTGGAACTTATTCTTCTGTCTGCGTTGGCTTTTGATTTATTAAAATGCGTAATATGCTTCGTAGTTCTGGATGTAAACACAAAATACAATCGTCATTTCTCTCAGTGCACAGCTGCGCCTCAACACAAAAGCGACGCTACATATGTACACGTTTTCTTGTGTCTGTGTTAGTAGACGCACTGCCATAAGACGAATTTGAGCACCCCTGTTCTAAAGCTTTTGTCATCTGCTCAACCTCTGCTGTGTATTGGTAAGCAGTTTTGTTGCGTTGCTGTAGATTCATCAGTTTAGCTGATAATACTTCTACAGTTTCGCCTTTGACATTGCTCTGTAGTCCGGAAATGATTTCTGATATAGTTGTTTCATTTCCGACTAAATTTCTGGCAACACCTTTTAGCTTGGTCTTTATCATTGACACAGCTAATTGTTCGTGTTCGCCTTTTATTGCATCGACAATGTTTAACGCATCAAGAAAACTTGTTAAAACGCATCGAAAAATGGTATAAGCTTTGATGCTGTATTTATGAATTCGATATTGGATTGTGCCATTGTGACTGTTTTGATTTCTATTACACTTGAATGTGTATCAGAATCAGAATCTACAGTTGACATTAGAATGGCCGGGATGGTAAGATTTGCCAAGTCTTGTTCTTGGACTTGTATATCTTCCTCTGTACTAGCCTCAAATTTTACTGGTGTATTCAGAATAGACGGCACAGTTAGATTAAGATTATGTTTCTCCTTTATACTTTGGAGATTATTTCTTAATCTTGTCAATAACCTTGACGTTTCTGACCAATGTTGATCGGTTAATACGTCTTTATGATTATAGATTAATATTCGTGCTTCATTGAAGCAGTCGATTAGGGTTATTGCGTGTCTATCTACTGTGTCTCTGTGAGTTGGTCTATTCTGAGTCAAGCATTTGTATGCTTTTTCAAATCTGATTTTTATATTATGGATTCGTTCAGAAAGTTCTGACCATTCCATAATATGGGCTAGTAAGTTGTTCCTATACGAGGTTTAGTACTTGAATACCTCGTAGTTAATTTCCTCAGATTTCTCGTTAAATACCGTCATAATTTCTATGCCAGGTATTAACTTTAATAATTGAGCCTTTTCTTTATTAGATAGGCCAATAAATGGGGAGAAATCTAGGTCATATGTCCTCATATATATACTTTCGAAATTACATATATACGTGGGACTATATGACACGATGAAATTAACTCTTTTGACTAGGTCTGGGTCTCTTAACAAGACTTTCTTTAAACTTCTCTTTGCTAATTTACTCATAGCTTTTTTTTGGAGTATTTTTATTTTACTTCATTAATTGACACGAGAGTGTCTGTACATATGGCCGAGAGTCTCTTAAAAACTCCGGCTCATATTTCAAAATACTACCTATTAAGATTGTGTGTTTCACTCTAGTGGTGAGATTATTTTTCTTGATCATATATATATATATATAATTCAATTTTTCAATTCATTTTTCTTTATTAATAATCATTAATCATTCTACGATTTTCTTCATTTTTGTTCGTTCGCTTAATTATATTTCATTATATTTAACTTCATTTATAGTTATAATATGTGCCTTGCTTTTTTTTTAAATTCTGTCCAAGTCGTTTGCTTGGCTCGCATATCTTTTTTTTCAACATTTATTATGCAATTTATACAATCTATAAAAGCAATTATTATTACAATTATTAATAGCATGATATTGACGAATTCCAAATCTATGTTATTTGGTTCGACTTTATTTATTACGTTAGCAGTGGAATCCACTGTCTTAACGTCTACTAACCCCATATTAGTTGGATTAATTTCTCTTAATTCAACTATGTTTTTATATGGGTCTTCTTCAGAATATTTACTTATTCTATTTGTGTCTATAGACATTAATTTTTTCTTAAGAATTTTGTCTTTAATAAGAATTCTGTTTCTTCATGTTATTGTTATTCCTACATTTTAATTGAAAATTCTCATTTAGTTACGTTTTCTTTAACAGTTTCCTACCTAATTTTTCGTACAGCTATACGGGCTGCACTACTATCGAGCAAAAAGGTGTTTCGCACGATTATACAATTGTTTTATATTAATTAATTATATTATACTATATTCTATATTCAGCATTCGTTGATTCCTGCACTCTTTGTAGTGCTGCCAGCTTCTGTGCCCTCTGTGGCACTGTCGGTTCCTTGGCCAGCTTGATGCGCGTGGCGTTGCCGGTGCTGGGTTGGCACAGGCTTTTTGTTTCTTCTATTTGCTTGTTGATTCCTTCATTTGCGTTTTGCTTCTTCTATTTGATTGTTGTTGGCCAGCGTGATACGCGTGGCGTTGCCGGTGCTGGGCTATGGCACAGGCTATTGTTGTTGTTGTTGTTGTTGTTGGTTGCACGTCGCAACGCAATGTGGGGAGTAGAGCGGTCCCTCGCAGTCAACAGGACATCTTTTTTGTACTTTTGGCACAACTGCTGGTATGTGGGCGGGAACTGATTTTAGTAAATTCCTTATTTGATTGTTATTGTCAGAGTGAGAGTTAGAGTGAGAGGCTTTTTTAACCCTTAGGTTCTCTAAGAGGTGGTCCAGCTCAGTTTGTAATTTCTGTGCTGTTGACCATGCAGGCGGTGGCGATTGTTTATAGATTAGCCACTTTAGCTTGGCTATTCTTTTATTAATCTTGTGGTTTAAACCACCGCGCTGCTTGTCCATTACTCAACTCTTACTCACTCAGATTTTATTTCCTTTGTTGTTCATCAGTTTTCTTTTCAGTTTCTTTGCCAATGTTGTTTGCCGAATTGCTGTTCCTGTTGCAGATGCCTCTGTTGTTGTTGCAGATGTCGCTGTTGTGTCTTAATCCAAGACCGCTGTCACGGTCGCCATGTTATATCAACGTCGCTGTTGGTAGTTCAATCTTTTAGCTTTTGAAGTTCAATTGAATCAACACGTGCACGTCAGTGCAGTTTAGGTTTTGTTTTCATGATGTTCATTTATTCTGAGTAAAATATTCTCTTACCCTAAGTACATAAGTTCAGCGCGCACTGCGCTGCCGGTTCAGCCGGCAGCGGCGCGGCTGCATTATATATTACTTATATGTATATACTTATATGTCAATGGACAAGCATGCTTTTGTCTTACATAAATTCTTTAGAGTGAGAGAGTGTATTATGCACTTATGCATAGGGCACTGGCGGTCAGCGTGCATATGCTGACTTAGCCGAATTCGCACAAGCGGCGGATCATGTTACGCGCTCACTTGAGTTTGTTATTGTTTATTATGATTTGTATGTGGCTGCACAAAGTGTTGCCGCCACATAAGTGCCAAACACAGTGTACACTCGATACAAATGGTAATCACAGTGTACACCTGATATGTATGACATATGTGCATATTACAATTTACACCATACAATTTACAATTTTTTATTCACAATACAAACTGAACGAAGATCGTTCAAATCATAACACAAAAATAAAAGTGAAACAACGTAAAAAATTAAAACAATAAACGCACTGCTAATCACAGTATAACGTTCTCCAATTCTGCGATTCCTACGGGACCCTCCAGGATAGAAGGAGCAACCCAGCTACTGGGTTAAGCACAATAAAAAACATAAAAAGAATCTTTAATCCATTTAAATCATTTCATTACTGCATACAAACTCTAAACTGTCACAATAGTGCTTGTCCTCCCATCTTTCATAAAACATCTAACACTAATAACATGCAAGACGAATTATCTGACGCAATGGCAGCAATGGGTTTAGGTAGTGCAGGACCTAGTCGTCCTAGAACCTCCCAACCTTTAGCTAGTACCCCGATTATAACACCGGAGCTTGAACGAGTAATAGCATCTATGATCGATGTTAGAAGGGACGAATTAATAGGAGCAGAAGTTGAAGAACAATTCACCGATATCCCATATGTTCCACCACCAAAGGGTCAGGAGTTCGAGAAGTAGCCAAACTAATCAAAAACTTTTCAGGGGAACAAACCAAATTTGCCTCCTGGAAGAATAGTGTAGACAGAGTAATGGAACTATTTACAGGTCACGAAAATACACACAAGTTCTATGTAATGACTCTAGCCATACGAGAAAGAATAGGTGAGGCAGAAACAGTACTAGACGCTCATAATACACCACTAAATTGGAAGGCTATGTCCAAATGTCTGACTGCAGAATATGGTGATGAACGAGATCTTAAAACTCTGGAATACGAGCTGTTCTCGCTAAGATAAGATCGTATGTCGATTGCGGAATTCTACAAAGAGGTCTATAACCAACTATCTCTGATTCTCAACAAGGTAGCTGTTCAAGAAAACACTCCCGATGCCGTTCGAGCTTTGACTACTAGTTATAGAGGCAAAGCTCTTGACAAGTTCGTTCGAGGTCTTAATGGAGACCTGCCACGCTTACTGGCTATCAAAGAGCCTAGGGACCTTAGCCATGCACTTTATCTGTGTAATCTACTTCATAATCAAGAACATAGAAATAAATTCTCAACCAAAGTAAGACCACCTTCTATTCCACCTAAACAGTTCCCGAATCAAACGTTCGCCAGACAACAGCCAGTGAGAACGTACAACAACAATCAAGGCCAATTCAATCAAGGCCAATTCAAAAATTTCGACCAAAAATTCCATTATGCACCAAAACCAATCGTTTATCAACCCCAACAATACGTACCACAACAATTTTATGCACCCAGACAAACTTATGCAGCGCCTCCGCGCCCCTTAGCTGCAAAACCACAACCAAGACCAGAACCAATGGAAGTTGACAGTTCCATTCGATCAGCCAAGATCAACTACATGAATCGCCCACAAGCAAACAACTTTGTTGGCAAACGTCCACCCCCACTTTCTGGTCCACCACCAAAAATACAACGACAATTCCATATTAATACAGGTGAACCAATCGAACAAATTTTCGAAGAGCAAAACGACTCTTATAACCAGGTTGAAGAAGAGGCAGCCCCATATGCACAGTATACAGATGAACAAAATTACTTCGCCGTCATAGACTAAGAATTGTATGACTCAGCAGAATATCCGCAATATAATCCAGAAATTGAAATAACAGAATTGTCAGATGTGAATTTTTTAGCTTAAATCGTTCCTCTCTACCATATTTTCAATGTAGGACGAGGAACGGAAATCAGCTCAACTTTTTAATCGATACAGGTTCAAATCAGAATTACATACAACCTTCATTAGTAGATAATCCCATCTTAATTATATCCCAATAAGATTTTTCATTTTACCTACTCTCAAAACTTTCCATGGCATTTTAGGTAATGATACCATGAAACAACTCAACGTCGTTATTGATGTAAGAAATGACATCTTAAAAGTAAATGGCGGCAGACAAATTCGTATAAAGCAATTACAAACTCAGTCCGTCAACAACATAAAAGTACGAACGGATCACATGTCCGAGAGCCAGAAAACAATTATAAACACTCTGTCGCATACTTTCAAATCACTTTTTGCTGAGCCAGACCAAAAACTGACCTACACCACTAACGTAATAGGAGAAATAAGAACATCTTCAGACATCCCAATTTATACAAAACATTATCCATACCCTGTGTCTTTAAAGCAAGAAGTCGAAAAACAACTTAAGGACATGTTAGACGATGGGATCATCAGACCCTCTCGTTCTCCGTACAATGCACCAGTTTGGGTTGTACCAAAGAAATTAGACGCATCAGGGCAAAGAAAATATCGAATCGGCATAGATTACCGAAAATTGAATATGGTAACAATCTCTGACCGATACCCTATGCCTGAGATTGGAGAAATCATCGCTCAGTTGGGAAACAATAAGTTTTTTTTCTGTTCTCGATCTAAAAAGCGGATTCCATCAAATCTTGCTAAAGAAAGAGGATATAGAGAAGACAGCATTCGCCGTTAATGGAGGAAAGTACGAATTTACTAGACTCCCTTTTGGCTTGAAAAACTCACCTTCAATATTCCAAAGAGCTCTAGACGACATTCTGAGAGATCATGTTGGAAAAATCTGTTACGTCTACATTGATGACATTATCGTGTTTAGTAAAACCGAAAACGAACATGCTCATCATCTAGAACAAGTGTTTGCAACACTTCAGAGCGCTAACATGAAGGTTCAAATAGACAAATGCGAATTTTTCAAGAAAGAAGTCAATTTCTTAGGCTTTACAATTTCAGACAAAGGCGTAAAAACTAATTCAGAAAAAGTAAAAGCAATTTCCGAATTCCCTACTCCTACTTCTCTCAAAGAACTCAGATCATTCTTAGGCCTTTCAGGTTACTATCGACGATTCATAAGGGATTATGCTAAATTGGCAAAACCACTCACACGATTACTTAGGGGAGAACCCCGTAGAGCGTCGACGAAATCATCAGAAAAAGTAAAGATTCACTTAGATAACGAAGCGGTCCAAGCTTTCAGTAAGCTCAAAAATACACTTAGCTCAGCTGGCGTTATGTTAAGCTATCCAAACTTTGCGAAAGACTTCCATCTGATCACAGATGCGTCAAATTTTGCAATTGGAGCAGTGCTTGAGCAAGAAAGTAGACCAATTACGTTCATATCTCGCACCCTGTCAAAGACAGAAGAGAACTATGCAACAAACGAAAAGGAAATGTTGGCTATCGTATGGGCTTTACAAAGTTTAAGAACATATCTCTACGGTTCCGCAAAAGTAATAGTTTACACAGACCACCAACCCCTTACTTCCGCATTGGGCAACAAGAATCATAACGGAAAGCTTAAACGTTGGAAAAGCTATTTGGAAGAATTTAACTACGAGTTAAAATATAAACCAGGTACATCTAATGTGGTAGCAGACGCATTATATAGAATCCCCGTAAGAAATGAAGTCAACACCCTACCGTCTTCATCAACAATTCATAGCGACGAAAGCTCGCCCCACAATCTCATCTACTCAGTAGAAAGTCCGATTAACGTTTTTAAAAATCAACTAATTCTCCATACCAATGATACACCCTCGTACAAATTTGAAGTTCCATTTCCCGGTTTCCATAAGCACATTGTATCAAGACCTGAATACACCGAAGCTGATTTGATAGAAATCATTAAGGCCAGGTTAGACCCGAAATTATTAAACGGAATATTCACTTCCGAAAATATAATGGGGAAAATTCAAAATATCTACTCATTACACTTCAGCTCATACAAAATTAGATTCACCCAAAACCAAGAACTAGACGAAACCTCTGAATCCAAACAAAATAATTTGATAGCTTCAGAACACAAAAGAGCACATCGCAATGCTAAAGAAAATAAAGAACAAATTTTAAAGAAATATTTTTTCCCACAAATGCAGAAAAAAGTTAACGCAATAGTTAAAACATGCTTAACATGTAAAGAGGCTAAATACGATAGACACCCACCTAAAGGAGAAATTCAAGCATCTCCTATCCCACAATATCCTGGACAGCTAATTCATATCGATATTTACATTACAGAAAAACAGAGTATTTTGACAGGTCTCGACAAATTTTCCAAATATGCCCAAGTAAAAATACTGAAATCTAGAGCATCTGAAGACATAATGATTCCATTAAGAGAAATGCTAATAGCTTTCGGAATTCCTAAAGGAGTAGTAACGGATAATGAAAGAGCTCTAAATTCAGCAGCCATAAAGTTTATGTTAGAGAATCAACTCAATATTTCAGTCTACACGACACCCCCATACTCTTCAACCAGCAATGGACAAGTAGAACGATTTCACTCCACGTTAACAGAAATTATGAGATGTCTCAAAAAAGACTTCGAGGAACTTATATTTTCAGACTTATTATTCAAAGCAGTTCAGGAATACAATCAAACCATTCACTCAGTTGTAAAAGAAAAACCCATTGAAATATTTTTTAGAAGTAACATCCCGGATAGCCCAGAATCATTAGAAAAAAAGAGAGAAGAAATTAGAGCCAAAATTCAGAAAAAAACAAACAGCAGATTTAAATTACCACAACAAAAATAAAGAAACGCCCAAGTGAAGAAGTCTACGTAAAAATCAACAAGAGACTAGGATCTAAAACTACACTCAGATATAAAAAAGAAATAGTAGCCGAAAATAGAAACTCTACAATAAGAACAAAATCAGGAAAAATAGTACACAAAAATAATTTAAAAACCTGAATTACCTTTGTAGATTACTTTTCATACCATCATGCCTTGGAACGGCAACAATTCTAGATTATTCCAACTCACAAATGATAACGATTAAAATCGGTCCCGCAGCTATCCAAAACAGCACCTTCAAAATATTCCACGTATTTAACATCAAAAAATATGAGGATGCCTTAGAACCTTTTGAACAATCCATCAACTCTTCATTACTAAATCACCTCACCCCATTCATGAACTTTGAGCTTTCACAAATTAAAGATGACTGAAACAGATTAAAACCGAGAAATACGAGAGAAAAAAGAGCAATAGCAATGCTCGGAACAGCATGGAAATGGAAACCAATGCTGGAAATCCAGACCAACATGACCACGAAATAATTATAAGCAAAATTAACGAACAACTAGAAAATAATAATAAGCAAGTTATAATAAATAGAATATTTGGCGAAAAAATTAAAGAAATCAAAGAACGTACTAATGCAATTTTAAAAATAACCAAAGAAAGCGAAGCATTAAATAACGTAGAAACAGAAATCTTAAAATACAAGCTCAAAATTTTTAAGGAAGAATTAACAGCCACAGCGACAACGGAAGCGACAACGGCAGCAGCGGCGACAGCAGCGACAGCAGCAGCAGCGGCTTCTTAGCGTAACGTAGATTGTTTAAGTTTTAGTTCTAAACAAACTCGGAATAAAAGCGGTTTATATTTTTTTAAATAAAATCCCACTCAATATTTTATATTATAAAACAAATCATTTAAGGGCCGATGGCAATAGCTGTTTTTTTGTCAAATAAAACGAATTCTTGAATTCTACAAATTGTCAGGAATTAGAAGTGAGCTTATCAAAAAAAATCTGTAACAAGAAGAATATACTTTATAGGGTCGGAGATGCTTGTTTCTGTCTGTTACATACAAAGTTATAATACCGTTATAATACAATGAAAAATAACAAACAAATGTGGTTCTTGTCTTACCAAATACAATAATAATATTGCATTTAGGTTTTATTAAAAGTGGTCTACATCAAAGTTGAATTATCGCAAATCTCTGAGAAAGGCGGAAAGTTAACTGTCCTTATTATTAAATAAAAAGAGGCCGCACGGAAATTTGAATAGTGAAGCGACCCACATATAGGAAATAAGTATATGAATTTCAGAAACGGTTTTAATAAATGATTATATTTAACAATATGAACTCCATTTGATGCTTTTATTTTATTGAGCACCTTGACCTGTCCCAAATGTGCGATAAGGTTTGATTAAATTGTTTTACAAATTGACACATTCGTCGATTTACATACATACATTATATGTTCCTGTTTCTACATACATATATAGTATATATATATTCGTTTTGCTTGTTATATCTTTCAATAATACAAATACCATTTTAACTGAAAAAACAATTGCGACAGATTTATTTGCAATGACACTTTCTTAGTCTTGTTTTAGTTTTTTTTATTTTAAAATAAGTACATACAATACAATACATACATATTTATTTATTTTTTGTTTTAGGTTTCTTTTTTAAGATTTTAGTGCTTCTCAAACGCAACGTTAAAATAAGCAACATAAATCATAAATTATATTATATCATAGACCCTATCGCTTTCTGTTTTCACTTTTTATTTATGTACATATCTTAATAATTTACGCATACGTAAGACTTTTTAAACGAGTAATTACTAAGACTAACAATCAAAGCTGTGCAAATTGAAAAATGTTATTTTTTTTCGTCATATAATTTTTTTTTTTTTTTTTTCTTTATTTAGATTTTTTGGAGGTTGAATTTTTGATTTCCGAAACACCAATCAATTCCACATTCTCAGAATTTGATTAAAATCGCGATTGCTAGTATTGAATATAAGTGTATTCATAGCCTGTATCGTATGGAAGATTAAAACCAGTTTTTTTATCGATGTTTTTTTAAATTTTACATTTTTTTTTCACATTATCCTTGTGTTTATATTTCAGTGCTGCTGTTTACATTTACATAAATATCGGACTACATTCTATAAATTTTTGACGTTTTAATTTATTATTCACTTGCATTTTTTATTAATCAAATACAATAAATCGTCAGTTTAGTTGAAAGAAACGAAAATAAAAAAAAAAACAGTTTTTGTCGAAATGTTTTTAAAATCAGTTGTAATTTTGATTTTGTTTGGTAGTTTATGTTTAAAGGCAATAGTTTTGTTTAAAACACATTCATTACACTTAATTGGACAACACTGACTATTTAAAGTACGTACCTGTACTTGGTATTATTGTTTTGTCAAAAATCAGTTGTTTAATTTTTATTATTCTTTTTTCTATAGTTTTTTGCTTTGGGCGAATTTATTATTTTTGAACGATTCGAACTCGTATTCACAAAGCGTTTTCCAACGCTGAACGCGAATGAAATTCTTTTTAAAAACAAAACAAGTAAGAAAGTTACACTCGAGTGTGCTCGACTGTGAGATACCCGCTACCCATTTTTGATAAAGACAAAATATTGCGGTATCATTTTCAAAATATACAGAAAATACTAAAAAATACTAAAAATATACCAAATGGTATGTTTGGTATATCGATATAGTACACCATTCAAAATATACCATAAACGGCACAATGTGCCAGATTGTCGGCCAAAGCAACTCAGAGCCCTAGTACGTAGGCGTTTTTGCCCATACAAAAGTATTTCTTTAATTACTTCCACAATTTTTATCTGATCGCAACCAAATTTTCAGGAATCATAACTACTACAGTAATTATTTTATATACCAGCTCTAGCTTTAAAATTACACTTGTTATTAGATTTTTTTGATTTGCGGGGGCGGAAGTGGGCGTGGCAAAAATTTGAAACAAACTTGATCTGCGTGCAAACATAACAAATGCTGTCGAAAAAAATTACAGCTTTTTCTCTTATAATCTCTGAGATCTAGGTGTTCATACGGACAGACGGACGGACGGACGGACGGACAGACGGACAGACGGACAAGGATATATCGTCTCGGCTGTTGACGCTGATCAAGAATATATATACTTTATAGGGTCGGAGATGACTCCTTCTACCTGTTACATACATTTCCTGCCGGCACAAAGTTATAATACCCTTCTACCCTATGGGTAGCGGGTATAAACATGAAATAAAAATGAAATCAAACATCCAATTCACTCAATGACATATATAGTACATATATCTACAATTCGTTTTCACACATCTAAGTAAATATAAACGAAGAAACAAATTGTGAATTATATATGTATATATTACAATCATTTTTTTTTTTAGATTTTGTTTATGGCCCAGACTTTCAGCGTTTTTACGTTTACATACATATTGTGTTTGGTGAACGAGTTGAAGCCACATTTACAACGTGATAATACTTGCTTAGCTACTACTAACATTTACAATTCTTCGTTCGAAAACGGTCACAGTGTCACAAAACTTAGTTGCTATTCACAAATATTTTTAACTTGCCATCCACATGCACTTTTACATATATTGCTGATTTGTTGATGTAATATATGATAGAAAAAGTTGGATAATTCTATGAAATACACGATAGATAGATCGACCGATAGATTCATACATACTGTATGTAGATGAATTTATTGCCCTAGCTCTTCAGTTGTTGTTATACAACATTGCATCAGTTAGAGCAAAACAACAGCATGTCAGCCAGCGAATCTGCTGTTTCGCTTGCTCTTTTCATAAGGTTGCAATTTACGTTGGAACACGAATTGTTTATCAAAAAACTTTAATCAACAGTAACAACAACAACAAGTAAAAGAAGAAGAAAAGAAATTACATTCCTACAAATTGTAAAATGTTTTTCATCATCTCCTTCTAGCATACTATTAGCTGCACTATTCTGTTGCCGTTTTGCAACTTTTGCGTAGCAGTAACACACTGGGTTTTTTTCTTTACTTTTTGAAAGATAAAACGAGTTAAAAAAATTTGATTCCTTTAGCTCATAATGTGTGTGTTAATATGCAAATATTACTTTTAGGAAGTAGAACTCTCCTCTCCCCCTCTTTCTCTTTCTTTCCAACTCTCATATTCGCCCTCTGGCTATCTCTATTTCGTTTTTGGCCTTCTCGCTCACACAGGAATATCGATTGTGAATGGACACTGTTTGTTGAGTTAAAGGAACTTCTATACCATACATACAATATCTTCAAATTGGGTATTGAGGTGCTTCGTCATTTTTTGTTTCATACTTTTTTTTGCTTTGCTTTTTCTGTTTTTTCTTGTTTGAATATTTTTGTTGCTGTTTTTGGCAAGTATGATCACGGCATAAATAAATGGCCGACAAAAAAAGGTACATTTAATAATAAAATTTGTAATTAATATTTACTTATAAATTCACGTCATTAACAGGCCTAAGACTTTGCTTAGCTTCAATAAAATTACACAGCCAGTTAGGCAGAGAATTTATACATATGCTTTTGCCAGGGCATAACAGTTAACCCAAGAATGAACTTGAAGCCTCTTTGATAGGTCCCAGACTGACTCACTGACAGGCTGGGACTTATGAAATGACTTCACTATACATACAACACCATTATCATAATCAATAGCGTTATTAATATCAGTATCATTATCATAATCATAATCATAGTCATTATCATTATCTTTATCAATATCAGTATCATAATCCGTATCAATATCAAATATCATTATCATTAAACTCATCCTATATCTTCGCTAATTTTTTATATTCATTCTCATTCTCAATCTATATCTCATTCTCTTCGTAGGAAAATTGTATTAATTCATTAAGTAATATGTTTAACGGAATGTTTTCTTTTCTTTTTTTGGGTTTTTTTCTTTGTTTTTGTGCAGTTTTTTGCGTTTTTTATTTAATTGTTTTTTTTTTTTTTTTTTTTGTTTTGTATTTTTATGCTGATTTGTTGTGAGGTCATTTTGAATTTATGTGATAGTCGAGAGCGTTGTCAGTTGCATAGTCTTTGTTGACGGCGATGCCATTGGCGATGGCGTGGGCACAAACAGGCTAGAGGAAGCTGTCTCTGTGGTCAGACTTCTCTCCTCGTAAACCCCGGCGCGTTCCTATGTATCGAATACACACACACACAATCATATGTCATACATGAGATTAAGAGATGCCTGAGAGACTGCTTAACGATCTACCTACGTGCGATTTATCATATTTGAAGCGCTTCCAGATGTTCGTCTTGGGCTCCATCGGTGTACCATCCACATTGTAGTTGGGATTGGAAAACGTCAACACTGAGCGACTGGAGCCACGTGAATTGCGCTTTGTTTTCTTGCGATTCGTATTTAATGCAAGCACTGCAAAATTGTGAGCAACACAAACAACAACATTAAGATATTAAGAATATTAACAATTATAGTTGGGATTAATGTAGTCTTGGCTCTTACTGAACATCACCAGCATTATGATGACGACCATGACAATGACAACACCGAGTGCGATCAATACAAAGAATTCCCGTTCGTTGTCCTCTTTGCTCTTTAGATCATCGTCGAACTGATTGCCGTTGCTATTCTGATTCTCCGTTGATGTTGTGTCATCGGTCAACTCATCCGAGTAATCCGGTTGCTGATCGCTCTCCAGGCGCGCTTGCACCAACTCCTTAGGTGACGTGGAGCATTGACGGTGATCGCTCTCCAGTCGGTCGGGACAAGCGCATACGTAATCGATGCCCCGATAGAAGCACAAGTGCGAGCATCCTCCATTGTCTTGGGCACATTGATTCCAACCCTTTGCCTGTCGCTGCAACGACACGGCACGAATGTCCAGTGCCCCGCTGAGTGCGTCACGCACTTCGAAGGGATAACTGTATCCCATGCGGGGCACCCGTTGCGAACGGTATACGGATTTGTTGTACCAGTCCGTCCAATAGATGTTGCTTTCAAACTGTGGTAATATTATATACATTGGAGTCAGAGATACTACAGTGATGATGGTGTGCACACTCACCATAGTCAGGCCGAAAGGATGTGGAGCATAAGGCACGATAGTCTGACGCCGTTTACCATTAAAGTCCACCTGGCCTATGTTGTCCTCCAAAGCATCGGCCCAAAGAAGTCGGCGATTGCTGTAAGCCGTATTTATTCAGTAACTTTGCTGCTTTAACTTTTGTAGCAATCACAGTCAATTTCCATGTTGTTGCTAAATGTATCGCTTTTCTAGTGAGTTTGTCATCGGACTAACCCATCCCAGCGACTATAAATTGTATATATGTATATGTACATAAGCTCATATTTTCTAAAAACAGCTTGAATTTGTCCTCAATTTTGTTCCGGTGTCAGAAACAGGTTGTAAAAGCGATTTAAAAACCCTGCTGAATATAAAACCTTATTGCCCCGCTTTTGAACTTACGTGAAATCAATGGTAAGGCCTGTGGGAAATCCTACTCCCGAAGTGACAATTGCTGTGCGATTTGAGCCGTCGAGGAAACTGCGTTCGATTTTAGCCGGCGAGTTCCAGTCCGACCAGAAGAGGTAGCTGGATCAGAGAGAAAGAGAAAGAGAAATAGAAAGAGAGAGAGAGAGAGAGAGAGAGAGAGAGAGAGAGAGAAATACCCATTAATGGAGATCGATGTGAATAAGCTGAAACTTACGCTTTGGACGGATGTACAATAAGGGAGCGTGGATCGCCCAAGTCCTCGGTGATGAGTTTCTTCCGACAGGTGCCATCGATGCGTGCGACTTCGATTAACTTGCGATCGGTATCCGACCAGTAGAGATTCTCTGCAATCCAGTCAACAGCAATGCCATTGGGAGTCAGCAGTTCGGTGCTAACAATCACTCTGCTCTCGGTTAAGTTTAGAAGATTGACCCGGCGAATAACATCGAGATTAACATCGGCGAAGAAAAGCCAATTCTTGCGATAGTGATAGTCGAGAACGACGGCACCATGGACGCCGCTGATGGGCAGCACAACATCCATATAGTCTCCGCTATTCAGCGAGATCATGCCAATCCCCGAGCGCAATGCAATCAGCAGGTAATCCTAGAAAGAAATCACAAGGATTCAACAAAATCTCAACTTTTCAATGGGGCAATGGCTTACATCGGGCAGACTTTGACATTGGGTGGTGCTGTTCTCGCGCAGCTTGAGACCCGTTGGACATTGACAGGTGAAACCGCCAGGATTGCGTAGACAAAGATGGGAGCAACCGCCGTTGTTGTGGCCACAGACATTCTCTGGCATCAATTGATGCTTGAAAATCACTTTGATGTCCATCAGTCCATCAATGTTTGTCATTACATCACGCTTGGCGCTTGTATTCCGTCGATCGGCCATGTGCAATGCCTTCGACTTCCAGTCCGTCCAATAGATATAGTCCTCTGTGAGCGCAAGTGCATATGGATGATGCAGCGAGGACATTATTAACTGACGCTGGTTGCCCGTATAATCGCAAGAGTCAATTGTCTTTAGTCGCGCATCGACCCAATAAATGCGTTTGCTCTTTAGATCCAGCGAGAGACCATTGGGCCAGCCCAGGTGAGCGGTAACGATGCGTGAACGTTCATTGCCATCGAGGTGGGAACGCTCGATCTTGCGATAATGGCCCCAATCCGTCCAGAAGAGCAGACCCGCCTCATAGTCGAGGGATAGGCCTCGCGGCGATTCCAAGTCCTTGTAAGCAATTACGTGCCGATGATTACCATCGAGTGTGGCCACCTCAATCGTATGTCTGCCCGCATCGGCCCAGTAGATGGTGCGTCCTATCGAATCGACGACGAGACCATCGGGATTCTCTAAGCTCTCGCCAATCACTTTGTGGACATGCAACCCATCCGGACTAGAGCTCATTATCACATTCTCGATGGTGTCGGACCAGAAAATGTAACCCGTCTTCTGATCCACATCCAAGGCGACCGCATTTGATATGGGTGGCAATGGCAGCACCACATCAATCAGATGATCAAAGTCCAGCGAGATTTGACGTATATCAATGCGATGCGCAAAGAGAATGTACCTCGTAGGTCCCTCGGAGCAAGTGCGTCCATCCTCCTTGAGCTGCACACCAACGGCGCAGGCGCACGTGTAATTGGTTGGATTCAGAAGGCAGAGGTGCGAGCATCCGCCGTTGTGCTTATCGCAGGCATTGTAGACACGCCTGCGAGTGCGATGGAAGACCCGTATGTCCATTAGATCACTGCTGTTGGCAATCACCGTGGCCACACTCTTGCCCGTTAGTTTGTCGGCACTCATGGCTGACTTGGTGTCCCAATCTGTCCAGTAGACGCGACCGCCACTCACATCCAGTCCAAAGGGATGGCCCAGATCAGCTGCAAAAGTGAAAGAAAGTTAAGTCCGTTAGTAGTGGACTCGAGGATTATAAATGCTACAAAATCCGTAGCTTCACCTGCTTTGCATTTTTATACCAGGTATTAATATTTTGAGCCAACAGAAAATGTATGTAACAGGCAGAAGGATCCCATTAAGAATATATATATGGGAAATTCTCTGACGGATGTCGCGTGCGACCATCTTTACAGTGCAAAAACAAAATTTACACTGAAACAATTTTAACAAGTAAGAAAGTTACACTCGAGTGTGCTCGACTGTGAGATACCCGCTCCCCATTTTTAATAAAGGCAAAATATTGCGGTATCATTTTCAAAATATACAGAAAATACTAAAAAATACTAAAAATATACCAAATGGTATGTTTGGTATATCGATATAGTACACCATTCAAAATATACCATAAACGGCACAATGTGCCAGATTTTTGGCCAAAGCAACTCAGACCCCTAGTAAGTAGGCGTTTTTGCCCATACAAAAGTATTTCTTTAATAACTTCCACAATTTTTATCTGATCGCAATCAAATTTTCAGGAATCATAACTACTACAGTAATTATTTTATATACCAGCTCTAGCAAAAATTTGAAACAAACTTGATCTGCGTGCAAACATAACAAATGCTGTCGAAAAAAAATTACAGCTTTTTCTCTTATAGTCTCTGAGATCTAGGTGTTCATACGGACAGACGGACGGACGGACAGACGGACATGGCTATATCGTCTCGGCTGTTGACGCTGATCAAGAATATATATACTTTATAGGGTCGGAGATGCCTCCTTCTACCTGTTACATACATTTCCTGCCGGCACAAAGTTATAATACCCTTCTACCCTATGGGTAGCGTGTATAAAAATAAGAAAATGTTATTCTTATAGCTCTTGATTAGTACTTTAATTAGACCTAAGAATAGTTTTGGATTTTGTTTATGTTTTGTTTTCTGTTCTGATAACTCCAAAAATTAATTAATCGTACGCAAACCAAAAATTGAACGAATTTATACATCTTATCGTGAAACAGAACAAGTTCCTAAAATCAATCTTAGCTCTAAATATAGTGCTAATCCAAAGCTTTAAGAATAACCTTTGCATATTTTTAAAATTATTTTAGTTTATGTTTTTTTCATTGTAAAGGTCGCACGCGAAAAATTCCGTCAGAGAATTACCCATATGCAAATATTCTTGATCAGCGTCAACAGCCGAGATCTAGGCATGTCCGTCTGTGCGTATGAACACTTAGATCTCAGAGACTATAAAAGAAAAACCTATTAATTTTTTTCCACAGCGTTTGTTATATTTGCACGCAGATCATGTTTGTTTCAAAATTTTGACACCCCCACCCCCGCCTCCGCAAATCAATAAATATCGAATAACAAGCGTAATTGTAGAGATAGAGAATTTTAATATATACACTAGCAACTATAGTAATTGTAATTCCTGAAAATTTGGTTGCGATCAGATTAAAATTGTGCAAGTTTTTAAAGAAATACTTTTGTATGGGCAAAACGCCTGCTATCCTCTCATTTGTATGTATGCGACTATGAATCTATATAGGTGAGACCGGCTGCCCCTGTACGGGGCAAAGCATAGACCAGTGGAGGTCCGTAGCTGTACCGGTAGCTTATCTACGTCTCAGAAGTCGCGCAGTATAGACGCCTTTTTGGCAAAAGCCAGCAGCATCCTAGGAGGTAGCCGTGAAACGTCCCGAAGATCGTTGTGGCACGGCGAATTAAGGTATTTCAACCGGAGTCGGGATAACGCTGGGCATCTACAGAAAAGATGCTCGAGTGTTTCCTTAACCCCGTGATACCCAGCTTTGCAGCATGGACAGCCGACAGACAGTGACCAGTTAAAATGCCTAGCATTAGCCTGCAGTCTTTCCTTGAAAGCTGCATGACGAAATTGGTTAAGTTTTTGTTAGTAGAGGCACACATCAGCCTTGCAGTTTCGCACGAGTTGGCATTGCGCCGGCTAGCGTCCCACTGAAGTCTAGAGCGCACCTCAATTTCACTGCCTAGAGTTCGCAGGGATATCGCAGCATTGCACATGTTACCAACATCGAGCCCCACTCCCTCTTTGGCGAGAGAGTCTGCGATCTCGTTGCCATCGATGCGCTGGTGGCTTGGGATCCAACAGATACGCACGACCGCAGATGCGTTCTTCTTGCTCTTCTGCTGTCCAGGACAACTTTGGACTTGACCACATCAGAGTATATTGATCTTATTGCAGCCTGGCTGTCAACAAAGATGTTAATTGAGTTATGATTACGCTGTAAACCCCGAGCCAATTCGGCAGCCTTGCCAATGGCAAAAACTTCCGCCTGGAAGATGCTGCAGTGGGAGTTTATAGGAATGTTTGGAGACCGGGTCTGGACAGTATACGGCCGCTCCGACACCATCATCCATCTTCGACCCGTCGGTGAAGAGGTTGAGGGCTTCGGGAATGCATAACCCTTCCCGCCAGTAGTCCGGTTCCAAGAATATTGTTTTAATATGGTCAGTACTGGTAAGGGGGATAGTATAGTCCAAGTCTCTACTAGTCTCCCTACCAATGGCGCTGTGACCATAGCCTAGCAGACCCAGATTGCCTGTTGCGGCAATCCTTAGGGACAATTTTGCGGCTATGGATTGCGCGTATACATAGGTTCAACGGTTCGACGCCAGCTATTACCTCGAGGGCTTTAGTTGGCGTCGACCTGATAGCGCCTGTGATGCACAGTAGCGCTTGACGCTGTGTCCTTTCCATGATGGATAGGTACGTCCTTTTTTCCGTGGCCTGCCACCACACTATAACACCATAGGTGAGGATAGGGCGAACAACTGAGATGTATATCCACCGCATTAGATTAAGAGAGAGGCTCCAAGTGCAGCTAAGCATCTTTTTCGCCATGTACAAGGCTCCGGTGGCCTTCTTCACCCTTTCTAACACATTAAGCTTCCATGACAGTTTGCTGTCCACACCTAGGTATTTTTCTGCTAGGCTCGGCTTTAGCATGGTGCAGCCTATTTTTTGGGGGGACCACACAGGTACCTTATACCTCTTCGTGAAGAGGATAAGGTTTTGTCCGCGTTAATGCTGAGCCCGGCTGATTCGGCCCATGCTTTAACTTCCCGTAAAGTAAGTTCCATTACGGAACTAAGGGTGGTTGGGCAGTTGGGCATATGTATCTATATGCTCGCCTATATTTGCAACGAAGATGAACAAGACTGTTGTCTTGCTCGTGTCTTAGATGTTTAGAGTTAAATAGCGGGTGCGTAAAGACTGCGATCTCTGTGCTGGTAGTGTGCAAGCCCAACATATGGCGATGTGCCGGTTCGAGTCCCGGTCGTCACTTTTATTTTTAATGGTATATACAATAATTACTATAGTAATTGTGGTGTGCGGGTTCAAGTTCCGGTCGGGAATACATACACATTTTGTTTCTTTTTGTTATATGCGATTTATATTTTTTCAATTTTTAATATTTTGTGGTATATCGATTTGGTAAATTACTCAAAAGAAGTAGCGGGTATCCCGCAGTCGAGCACTCTCGACTGTAGCTTTCTTACTCGTTTTGTTGGGCAAAACTCAATTTTCCTTTCTTATAGCCTTTCCCTTAGTTTATTTACAATAATACTCTTTATGTTCTACTTTGTTTTGAGCTCCTCGTTTCTTATTTTCTCTATAATCTTTCAGCCTTTCACGTTCTTCTTCTTGCATTTGTCTCAGAACAATGTGATTTTTGTTGTTTGTCAATGCTTAGCGGCGTTTTCTCATTTTCTCAGCTGCTATTTCACGCAATTCTTTTAACTTCAGTGTATTTTTTCATTTGTTTTATTCATCTAAGAATATTAATATGCTTATATCTTACTGTCGCGAGCGTACGTTACTTTAAAAATCAATATAATATCCCCAACAATTTTTTATATTTAAAATATTTATACCACAATAACTTAACACGTGAAGTTTCATCCACCTGCTTGTACTTAATGCGAAGCAATTACAATAAAATCGCGAGCGTACAATTAGAACATAGTTAAGAAGCAAAATAAAAATTTGGAGTAAATAGAAAATTTTTTCGCTCTCTTTGCATTTTTCTCTTCTTATTAGATTGCAATAAAGAGATTTAGCAGAAAAAGTGCAAACATATCTTATGTGTTCCTTGCAAAATAATTAAAAATAAAAATGCATTTAAAAGTATCTAAAAGTGAAAAAATTAAATATTTTCAGTTTTCATTACAATTCTTTTTTTTATAAAAACAACTGAGATATGCTTTATGTTATGAACATTTTGACATTTCTTTATGAAATTATACAAAAAAGCACGACGATTATATAGATTTTTTTTCGGTCGTGATTGACCATTTGATGAATATGCCCATATACAAAAATTCGCAACTCTAGCTTTAAAATTAAGCTTGTTATTCGAGTTTTGTCAATTTGTCGTAGCGGAAGTGGACTTGATCGAAACAAATTATAGCTCTATCTCTTATAGTCTCTTAAATCTATGTTTTCATACGGACTGACGGACATACAGACAGCCGGGCAGACGGACAAGACTATATCGTGTCGGTGTCCTTATACCAGTTACATAAATTTCTTGTCAGCGCAAGAGTGGGTATAGAAATAGGAGTGATCAAGCGTAATTTTAAAATTAGAGTCACAGTCATAACTATAGTCTTCATAATTCCGGAAAATTTGGTTGCAATCAGAAAAAATTGAAGAAGTTAATTTAGATATCATTTTATTTGCCAAGGAACGGCATCTTGTGACGGGTTGTCTGGTATGTTTTGATAAAGATGTGCAGTTACGAAATTAATTATTAGCAGCACTTTTTTATGTTTTGCATATTAAATAACTAAAAGTTGAGGTCGAAAATGTTTTAAAACAAATTTTTTCATCGACTTTCGTTGTCTCCTAATATACTAAATTTAAAATTAGGATGATATGTAAATCGGTTTATTAAAATTTTTGCAGGAATATTGACGAAAATAAGAATAGTACTTTGGAAACTTGCATTCCTAATTCGAAACAACATTGAAAGCCCTATGGATAGATAGATAGATAAAACCCAAATGATATAAAAGAAAGTTTATTCGCAATAGCTTCATAGAACGAACGAGAATAATGAGAAGTCACAGGAGAAGCCTTTGCCTTAAGACGAATGAAATTAAAGGAATAGAATTAAAATAGTTGTTCGAGTTTGACAGATGCTGAAATAAACAGTTTAACACTTCTACTAACTAATTTCATTCCGAGAACTATAGCAATAAAGACATCAAAACACAGAATTGTAAAGAGAGCAAAGTTTGAATGAAATTTTGATTCCAATATGAATTTAAAGGAGCGTAAAAGGGGCAAGGAAATATATAGTTAAATTATAAAGCAATTTCTAGCTTTGCAATATGTTGTTTTCTCTCTTTACTTACTAATAATGGCCTTGCGATTACTGCCATCAAAGTTCATGTTCTCGAGGGTCTTGGTCCCGCCGTCAACAAAGTAGAGCTTGTGCTGATCATAATCGATGGCCAGGCCATTGGGCCAGATGAGTTTTTTGGAGGCAATGATGACACGACTAGCGCCATCCATGTTGGCGCGCTCTATCATTGCCTCTTCGCCCCAATCCGACCAAAACATGAGTCCATCTGAGCGAAGTGCAAAAAAAATTAAGTTTCAAAGGATCTCGCTAATCTGCAGCACTACATTACCTATGGGGTTGACGACAATATCGCGCGGCTTGTCCAATTTCTCCCAGACGAGGAGCGTGCGCATTTTGCCATTGGTGGTGGCCACCTCAATGCGATTCGTCGATGGATCTGTCCAGTAGAGTTTATCGGTGATCCAGTCCAATGCCAAGCCCACCGGCGACTCTAGATTCGAGTGGACAACACGCTGTTGATAGCTGCCATTAAGATGTGCTTTGCTGATCGAGCTGCGCTCCACATCCGTCCAGTAGATGAAGTCCGTCTCACTGCACCAATCCAGGGCTACGGCGTGCTTCAAGTTGTCCAGAGGCACAATCATGTCCACTTCGTTGGGTCCAGCTGGCTTGCTGTTCAGCTGTCGCAAGCGTATGTCCTTGCGTCGTGCCACCAGCACAAGCTTATCAGGTGCACTCTTGCACGTCTTGCCATCGTCCTTCAGCGACAATCCAATGGGACAACCGCAACGACGCGATGTCCTGTTTGGCAGACATAAATGCGAGCAGCCCCCACGCAAGCCGCGTCTGTCCTTGGCGCATCGGTCCTGATAGTCCGGCTGCCTCGCTGGATGATACGCGTGTATGTCCATGGGGAAGTGAAAGTTCTCGTGGACCGAACGAAAGCCCTTGCCCGTTATCTTATTGGCCGCTGACACGGTCTTAGTGTTCCAGTCTGTCCAGTACATGGTGTCCTCGAAGATGGTCAAGGCAAACGGATGAGGCAGGTGTGTGCTCAGCACCTTGATGCGTTCGCTGCCATCCAGATTGGAGCACTCTATGGCATGCTGCTTGGCATCGGCCCAGTAGATCTTGCTGTTCGGATAGTCAATGGCCAGGCCATTGGGCCACGTGACGCCCTTCGAGATGATCACCTGACGCTGCGAGCCATCCATATGGGCGCGCTCGATCTTGGGATTGGGTCCCCAGTCACTCCAAAAGACCAGGGCCTCGCCGGGATGAATGACAATAGCACGCGGCTTGTCCAGGTCACTCGATGCGATCACCGTGCGCAGATTACCCTGGAAATTTGAGACTTCGACGCGCCGTGTGCCGGAGTCGGTCCAGAAGAGCAGATCATGCACCCAGTCGACAGCGATGCCGCCCGGGGACTCCAAACCCCATTTGATAACGTCACGCACGCGTGTGCCATTGATGTAGACCATTTTGATTACATCGGTCGAGACATCCGACCAGAAGATCAATCCCTTTCGATAGTGAAAGTCCAGTGCAATGGCATTGTGCAATCCTTTGACAATCGCCATGTACCGATTGTTGCTGAGCGTCACACGGCGAATGTCCCAGCGATTGGCCACCAGCAGCGTCATTGCTCCACCCAGAGCCTTGCAGGTACGCAAATCGGGTCGCAGGATATAACCACTCTCGCAGGAGCAGATAAACGAGCCCATTGTGTTGTGACACTTTTGCGAGCACACCGGACTGGTGAGGTATTGGCACTCATCAATATCTGTGCAGCTGCAAGAGGATCAACTATTAGTCGAGCTATTTCGAGATGGCAAGTGGGCATAACTTACTTGCGCTTATTCTCGTTCATCAGGTAACCCAGGCGACAGGCGCATTCGTCCTTGCTACGCGCCGTCTTAATACACAGCTGTTCGCATTGCCTAGGCTCCGGGCACTTTTGCTCAACCGGACAATTGACCTCATCCTCGCCCAACGGACAGTCGTTTTGTCCATCGCAAACGTGCTTCTGATGTACACAGATTCTAAGCACGAATAATATATGAATTAGGAGTAGCATTAACAACTTAATCTATGATACGCACTTCAGGTTCGTGATGTTCTTTTTTGCAGGACAAAGGAATTGACCGGCGTCACACTGCAGGAGACAGTCGACCTCATCCTCGGCCGAGGAGCAGTCTGGATAACCATCGCAAAGCCAGGTACGCTGTTTACAATTAGGTAAATCATATTTGATTAATTGATTGTTTATACTATATGCATGATACTCATTTTCAGACAGAGAGCCTTTCATTTTTCGTTATTTGAACTGTTCGATAATCCGAGTTGTAAGTTCAAATTGGCAAGTCGATCTTATTTGTGATATGATATTTAAAGGCAATATATTAATGAAAAGTTACAGTTAAGTAAGGGCAAGTGTTTTCGGCTGTCAGATACCCGCCATGTATTATATTTTGGACAAAATATTGTATTTTTATACCCGCTACCCATAGGGTAGAAGGGTATTATAACTTTGTGCCGGCAGGAAATTTTTGTAACAGATAGATGGAGGCATTTCCGACTCTATAAAGTATATATATTTTTGATCAGCGTCAACAGCCAAGACGATCTAGCCATGTCCGTCTGTTCGTATGAAACACTGGATCTCAGGGACTATATTTTTTTTCGACAGCATTTGTTATGTTTGCACGCAGATGGCTATATCGTCTCGGCTGTTGACGCTGATCAAGAATATATATACTTTATAGGGTCGGAGATGCCTCCTTCTACCTGTTACATACATTTCCTGCCGGCACAAAGTTATAATACCCTTCTACCCTATGGGTAGCGGGTATAAAAATAAGTGAATGTTATTCTTAAAGCTTTAGATAAGCACTATATTTAGAGCTTTTAGGAACTTGTTCTGTTTTACGATAAAATATATAAATTTGTTCATTTTTTGGTTTTGCGTACGAATTTGTTAATTTTTGCAATTATCAGAACAGAAAACAAAAGCTATAAAAATAACTTTTTCTTATTTTTAAAATTGTTTCAGTTTATGTTATTTTCACTGTAAAGAGTCTCGCACGGGACAAATTCCGACATGGTCTTAGGTATTCTTTTCGCTACCTCATGTTGTCGGATATGTTTTCTTTGCAACTTGCAGCTTACCAAAATGCAGCGGCCATTGTGGCAAGTGTATTCGTCGGGGCCGCAGGTGATCGGATGCTCGGGGCTCATGTTGCCGCAATCATTTTCGTCCTCACCGCCATCGCAGTCCTGCTCCTTGTCGCACTTCCACCGCTTCGGGATGCACGTGCCATCGGCGCACTTGTATTCGTTCGACGTGCACTGCGATGGCTTCTGCTGGCAATTCTCCTCGTCGCTCCAATCGCCGCAGTCGTTGTCGCCGTCGCACCGGAAACGATTAAGAATGCATTGGCCGCTGGGGCCGCCAGCGCCACCGAGGCCACCGCGGCACTTAAATTCACCCTCCGGACAACTGTTGATAACAGCCGGGCACTTCAATTCATCGGAGTTATCGTCGCAGTCGCGTTCGCCATCGCAGCGAAACGCAAGCGAAATGCAGTAACCGTCGTTACAGGCGAAGTGCTCATCGGTGCAACTGCTGCGATTGCAGTGTACCTCATCAGAGTAGTCCTTGCAATCGTTTTCGCCATCGCACAGCCATTGCCGGGGAATGCAGAACCCATTCTGGCACTCAAACTGATCTTCGGTGCAGTTGGTGCGAGCTCCGCAATGAGTTTCATCCGAATAATCACCGCAGTCATCGTCGCCGTCGCAAAGCCAGTCTTTGTTGATACAGCGATAAGTCTTTGGGCACATCACATGCAAGCCACTCTGCTCGCACTCCTTCTGTAGCTTGGACATCATGTCGTCCATGTTGTCGCAGTCGAGCTCGTCGGAACCATCGGTGCACTGCACCTCACGATTGCAGCGACCCGGCGCCTCAATACATTGGCAATTGCTGCACTGCCACTGCAGATCGTCGCAGCTATTGTGGCAGCCACTGGGCGGAGGGGCGCTGTATCCATCCCCGGGCTGTCCCAGCTGCCGCGGATCGTCGTGGACAACGACACGATTGGCGAATGGTCGGAAGCCCTTCTGCTTGTTGTTGGCGCCGCTGACAAACCCATCGCGACCCCGTGTGCTCGTCTGGCGATCTGATTCTCGGACAACATACATATCGCCGCGTCCTCCTTGGGCACCCACGTTACGGAACTTAGGAGTGTCGCCGGTGTTTGTAGTGCCGACGCCAGCGCCGACACCGACCCCGACGCTCGGTTTCAGCGGAATCATGGGCTCCATGGTGAAAACGTGTCCATACAATTTGTCGCCCTCGTCGAGATTGTCATCATGATCGTGATCGTGATCGTGATCATGATCGTTGTCAATGTCATGATCATGGTCGTCATGCTCATGATGTGGCGGATAATCGGAAGCAGTGAGGTAATCATGATCGTCCTCCTTCTGCAGCAGCTCTTCGGATGGCTCATCCCCATGCACACTGTGTCCATTGCCGGCATTTAGGGAGCGTCCATGGGCCTGCTGATACCAGTTCTGTGGACGTTCTTGGGTATTCTCTGCGCCACCGGCGCGGTTGTTGATGCCGCGCTCATACAGATCGCCATATCCATAGGTCAAGTCGCTAATTCCCGAAACTATTTCAGAGACAAGCAACGGGATATATTTAGCATATTTTCACACACATAATCATATTTTATGTTAAACATACATACAAACAAGCAAACATATGTGCATACATTATAATGAAACTTGTTTTCTAATTTCCTAATGAAATTCACTTAAAATGGTTGGGCAATTGAGAAAGAAACGAATGCAAAAAAGTGTGCTATGTTTAATTATGAATTCTGTTTTAATAGCAATGCCACAAGTGGTCCTTATAGCCAACTCCCTTTCCACAAATGTGTATCTAATTGGATGCATATACATCTACATATGTACATTTTTACATGGATATATAATTGCACTTGAAACTGTTTTCAAGGCTGACCTTCGCGGTTGGGATGCACAAGTTGTAGTTGTTTATCGTTGGAAATACATAATACTAATTACTTAGCAATAAGAAGTATATTTGATATAAATAAATAATGCCATAATTTAATGAGGAATACATAGAATTATGGCAATCGTGGGAATATTAAAAGCTTTTTAGACAATGCCAAATTTGGGCATTTGTCGAGTTTGCTGTTGATAAGGTTTGTTGTTGTCATTATTGTGTCGTTCGATAATTTTCATTTATTGATGTGCTTATCTCTTGAGAGTTTTCTAATGGTAATGCTAATGCCAATTTTCATTGATAAGTACGTCAATATATGTTTGCGTGTATGTTTGTATGTACGTGACAGAGGAGAGAGAATACTTACACAAGCATAGCATGCACACCAAAGGGCAAAACGGCAAGGCTAGCCAATACATTGCCAACGCGAGGGCACACACACGTACACGTGCTCGCACACTCGCACACACGCAAGCAGGCACACACGAACGCAACACTAAACGCTGCGTAAATGTGCGGATGCTGCTTTGCGTTTGCTGCTCGGCTGCTGCGACGCAGCTGCTTCGTCGTCGGCTCGCGCCCCGACTGTTGTTGCTATTGCTGACTCTTTTCGTCTTATTGGACTTTGTATTATGGCGCGTGCGTATTGCGTGAATCTTTGTGATGATGCTGTTGTCGTTGTCGCTGGGATGCTGAGCTCAGTTCGCACTTTAATGCGCTTCGTGTTGCGTAGGTGTCACATTCACAAGACCGTATGTACATACATATGTACATCAGTATACGTTGGCAAGCAAATTCCCTCTCTACATAGTATGTTGCTACTCTCGTTGTTATTGTTGTGTTAGCTGCTGCTGTCGATGATGTTGTTGTTGTTATTGTTATTGTTGTGACTTATGGGCGTTTTGCAGTAATCGCAAATTGCACACAATTGCAGTTATCTTATCACCTTCACTTGTTACACATTTTGCAACTTTTTTACACTTTTCTTTCAATTGATAGTTATGATTTGTTCAAGTGCGTTTGCTTATTCCAAAGAGATGCATTGCGTATATATCAACTACTGCTGCTGTGTTGACGATCATTTTATTATGATACTACATCAGAGCACATATATACACACTAATGTGCCTGTATAGTTTTAAGCTACTTATACAGTTCACCGTTGCACATATGACACTTTGAATTCGCGACGACTTTGTAAGAGTTGAGTTCATTGCCTTAATTTCTTGAATTTAATAGGTGAACACTGCCATATAAAAGTATACACAATGACTCGTTCAGAAGCTACATTGTAACGAATTTCAATGGCGCTCTGTAGCACAACACTAACGCCACCACCACCAACAACAACAACAACAATAACAGCAACAAATTTAGCAGATTTTACTTTCCTACCTCACTCTCGCTCTCACGCACTTCGGCACTTTCTCTTTACCGCTAGCTATCTTTGTCTGCCATTCGCATGCTGAATATGCACATCTCTTTTGTTTTAGCGGACCATTGCGGAATTCCTATTTCGCGTTCGCAAGTTGACAGCCGAAAAAATGCCTGTTGCGACCATTGCTGAAATTGTGTAGCATACTTTGCGGTGCCATCAAACGAACTTAGCGAAATTTTGTTTGAATATGCATTGAAAATTTTAATTGCAGGGTATGTGCATTACATTTTGTATTGCATATTTCATTGCCTAACTGTATATGGGGAACACCCACGACGTGATATTACTGTCGATGTTGTTATCGTTATCGATAGCGTTGTTTATTCGTTCATACAATTTTCTTTACTTCTTTCCATTCTACTTATTTGATGTTGGTGTCGTTGCTGTGCTTATTTGTGTGACTGTGATGGAGTATTTAATGTGGATTTAATTTGTATTTATTTATTTTTCTTATTTTTTGCAGGTTTGTGTACAGATGGACGCACCGAATTAAGAATATTATTGAGAGCATGCGCATTTTTTTGCTCACGTCTACAAAACTGCAGAGCGTTCAACGTTCAATATACAATGTATGTATGTGGATACATACATATTATGTATTTTACTTTTAAGCCGTTTCGACAATTTCAAATTCATTTTGTATTCACTTATTCGTTTGCGCCTTCGCTTTACTGTTTTAAGTATGTTATTTAATATTTATCGCATTTTCTTATTTCTCGATTTGATTTAGTTTGTACTGTTGTTGTGGAAGTCCTGGCTGGGAGCTGAAGAAGACTTGTAGACTTGTAATTGTACGTGGGCCAGTTCTCAGTGCGGACCGTCTGCTTCCGTGCTCCGTGCTATGTAAAATGTGATACAGCCAGAGATGATTCGCAACAGCAGCAGCAGTAGCAGAGACGTCGACAGCGGCGTCGGCATCAGCATACATAAGTCGGCATTCTGCTCCAAATTCGCAGCTGGCCCCGAGCAGCAAGTGTTTTTGTGTGCGTGCTTGTGCCTTGCAAAAGTTTATGCTGAGCGAGCTCAGAGCCTTTCTCAATGGGCTTTCTGAATGGGCGAGCGCTGCTCACCAATACAAGCTTCAATCTGGTGAACACCTAAACTCACGCACACACACATTCATATGCACACATTTGTGTATATTCATAGGTCGAAAAGCTCTGCTCTCATGCGAAAGCTCCTGTCGTTAAAGCTCTGATGCTGAGCATAGAAAGCACTAAGGCCTCAGAACAGAAGCAAAAGCGCTTTTATCTTTGAGTTCTATGTGCGCGTATCACTCTCTCACTCTTATGCAAACAGCTGGCACGAAATCAATTGCTACTGGTCAAGTCATTCAAGCAGCCCATGCCGCCGCCCCCTCAGTCTCCCTCCTCTCCATCCAATTGGTGGCTTGCCAATGCATGGCGCTAAGTGTATAATGCACTTTGCACTTTGCACTAAAATAAAAATGTAAATATAGTTTGTATTATGGACATACATATTTACTATGTAACTAGTATGTGTAAGTATGTATGCAGCTCGTTTTGATGTGAAGAGTTATTTAAAAGGTTCTAAACATGAAATTTACATATTGAGAACGCGTAGAGAGCTTAATAACTTAACGTTATGCCTTCACTTTCGCATTATACGAGCACTCACATTGTACATATGTACATACATTACAGTATTATTTATGGATGTACACTTGCGTACATATGTATGTATGTATACGAATGGTACATTTTGTGTGTGCGTGCCATTAGTGAAAACAGCGACAACCCTAAATGAGCATTAGCACATTGTGATTCTGAATGGATGCTGTCAAAGCGCTGCGATGCCTTGCCTTGCTTTCTTTCTGTGTGGGCTGCAATATGCGCAGGCTCAGAGACTGTGACGGTGATAGAGACAGAGACAGCGACTGAGACAATGCAAGGCAGAGGGTATAACACGACTTGAACCGAATCGAATGGTCCACCAACATCCCCACCACCCCCAACTCAACAGCCGGTTTGTCCATTATAGCAATTAGAGCAAAAGTCGAAGCCGAAGACGTCGCTAAGAAACGGTGGTAAAACCGTAATCATTCCTTAGCTAGACACGGCAGCACCCGCTCCACACGCAGTGCAGGCGAAGGTGACTAGTCAAGTTGAAATGAAACGAAAAGAAACGAAACGAAATGAAACGAGACGAAGCAAACCGATGTCATACAGATACATATCTCGCGATTTGGGGCGAGCGAGAAAAAGTGAATGAGAAACCGAAAACGAAACTGAATTTTGCGGACGCTCGTCTTACTCGTTATTCATTATTCGTTCGACGTGGTTACAGTGTGTGTTCAGCGTTGTGTCAAACTTGTGTTTTGTTTATTTCTCGTATGTTTTACATTTGCTCGCTAAACAGAAAAACAAAACAAAACCAAGAAAAAAAACAAAGAAATAAATAATTGCTAATAAATTGTGCATTCGAACGATGTGTTAGGAATGATTTGCATTGCAAATCGTAACTAATGCAAACCAAAGGCAGCACAATGTCACCTTAAAATGCACGTATGTATCAGTACGCAAAATGCATGCTTGTTTGTGTGTGGGAGTGTGGCCATAAATGTGTTCGCTCAAATAATATCAGCTTGCCACTTTTTTGCATTTTGCATTTACTGCAATTCCAAAAATAGGTCAAACACACAAAAGGCGTCGCGTGCGTGCGGCCGTGTGAGTGTGTGTGTGTGTGCATATGTGTGTGTGTGTATTTGCGTGTGTGTCATTGTTGTTGCGAGTGCCACATTAACGAGCTCGTGTGCGGGTGTGTGTGTGCGTGTCTGTGTGATTGAAGACATTATGAGACTTGACGATATAAAGAAATTCGCATTGCTTGTTTGTTTGAATATTTGAATCGTAATTGAATATAAGTGAATACACAATCATCCTTTTCACACTGCTCAATTCACTTCCAATGCAGGCTCTAATGAGACTTCGAATCACAAATCAACTGATTGATTGATTTATCTGATTCCACACATACATACTTCAAGAATCAAATACTAGATGGATTGTATAATTGTTGTTTTGTTGGTTAGTGATTTGTGTGATTTCATGTGTATTCATGAGTACTCGTGTATTTTTCAGCGTGTGATAATGACAATGGCGCATTAGAGACGGGGCATCATCAACACAAGCAAAGGCACAGGAACAAAAACGGCTACCGTTTTGCCAAAAGAGTATCTACATCCGGTGCGAGCATGAAACTGCAAATGCCAGCAGAGACAATGCCAACGAGTTGAGAACTGAGAGGAGGCGACAACAACAGCGAACTGTTAACGCTGCCAATATGATTAATTTAAGGCAACTGGGCGCCTGTTACAGCCTCCTGCTACTACTGCTGAGCGCCCAGTTTACACTAGTAAGGTAACTAACCAATATTACTAACATAGTTAGCTATTTTTATTTTTCGAGATATTCCTACAGCTCAAATCATTTAAGAAGTGCATTGATCGATTTAGCTACATATATGATAAACTTGTAATGTTATGAAAATATATAATAATATTTGTTTGTGCCATCGTCAAATTTTTTAAACTTAAACATTAAAAACAAATAATATGAAATAAAAATGATATTTGATACACTTTGATTATAATATAATTCACTTCGTCTCATTATGTCATCGATAAATTCTTTATGCATTAAAAGTCTAACGAAAATGAAAATGATCAAGTTTTCTCTCCATAATCGATAAGCCTTTGATGCTACTTATGCACAAAATTCATCCATTGTTTTTAGAATTAAGTCGTGTCAGTTGACGAGGCCCCTCGGCTTTTTTTTTCTTTTGTGAATATTTTAATATACATGAAGCGTCACATTAACAACAAAACATTTTCAATTTCGAGAGCAATGTCAAAATATTGCCCAACATTCTTCGGAAACGGAGCTCAGCACACAAACAAAAAATGATAATAAAAATGCGTGAATGACTATGCAGCTATTGATTTTAATAAATCAATCTTCTCAAATTTGCTTACATTCTGAGCAACTGTTTTACGTTGCTCATTTTTGCTATGGTATCCAAAAAACAAACCTAGATCAAATGTGAAAATATGGAGTGGCTTAGGAAAAAGGTTTTTAAAAAGTTTAGTCAGTCTGTGATTCACTATAAACAAATATGTAAGGTTGTAGGATTAAATTATTTAATTAATTAATTAATAATTCATAGGATGGAAGGGAGGAGTCATTGAATGGTTTGCGATAACTTTAAGGTATCTTTTGAATATTTAATTCTTTTTCTCTAGATGCAAGCGAAAAGAAATGCTAGCTGGCCGCCTGGAGAATGTTACGCAGACGATCTCAAAAATACTGCAAGGATATGACATCCGGTTACGCCCCAATTTCGGGGGCGAGCCACTACACGTGGGCATGGATTTGACTATAGCAAGTTTTGATGCGATCTCAGAAGTAAATATGGTAAGCGCAGTAAAGATCCCTCTGAAACATTGAAGCTTTATTTTTTGTATGTTAAATATGTTGTCACAGGACTATACAATAACAATGTACTTAAATCAGTACTGGCGGGATGAACGTTTGGCTTTCAATATCTATGGACCTTACTACGACACGGATGCCGATGACGATGGCGTCAACGATGTGCTCACATTGTCCGGAGACTTTGCAGAGAAGATCTGGGTGCCAGACACATTCTTTGCCAACGACAAGAACAGGTCTGTTTTGGTTGCTTATTATGGTGAAATAGTGGCTTGTTCATTGGTGCATTTGGATTCTTCACCAGCTTCCTACACGACGTCACTGAGCGCAACAAGCTGGTGCGTCTGGGCGGTGATGGAGCCGTTACCTATGGTATGAGGTTCACCACGACACTTGCCTGCATGATGGATTTGCACTATTACCCACTGGACTCCCAGAATTGCACCGTGGAAATCGAGAGTTGTACGTTTCGTAGCAGAAAACCACATAGTTCTTAGCATATTATTAGTTTTCTATTTGTTTAGTCCCTAGAATAAATGTTTCTCCTGTATTGCAAATTCTAAAACATGACATTCGTATGTACACCTTGACTCACAATCTATAAGAGATAGAGATATAATTTTTAGATTTTTATCGCGTCCACTTCTGCCCCTGCAAATCGAAAAATACGAGTAGATAGCTTATTTTGAAAGATCGAGTCGCGAAATTTTGAAATAAAATAGTGATTATTGGAAAATGTTGTAAATCATATGTGATATATGATAAATGAAAATCGCAGACTTCTCTGCTATATGTTTTAGTATCTAATTGGCTTCTCCGATTGCAGATGGTTACACGGTCAGTGATGTTGTCATGTACTGGAAACCGACGCCTGTGCGTGGCGTGGAGGACGCCGAACTGCCACAATTCACGATCATTGGCTACGAGACGAACGATCGGAAGGAGCGTCTGGCCACTGGAGTCTATCAGCGACTGTCGCTCTCATTCAAACTGCAACGTAACATTGGATACTTTGTGTTCCAAACTTATTTGCCCAGCATACTGATTGTGATGCTGTCTTGGGTCTCGTTTTGGATAAATCACGAGGCGACCAGTGCGAGAGTGGCTCTCGGTATTACCACGGTGCTGACCATGACCACGATCAGCACCGGAGTTCGCAGCTCATTGCCACGCATCTCCTATGTAAAAGCTATCGATATATATCTGGTAATGTGCTTTGTGTTTGTGTTTGCGGCGCTCCTCGAATACGCTGCAGTCAATTATACATACTGGGGCAAGCGGGCCAAGAAGAAGATCAAAAAGCTCAAGGAATGTGATCGACATAAAATAGGTAAGCTACTTTGATTGATGGTGAATTTGAGAAAGGCTCGGGATTAAATTATGCATTTGATTTACTTACCATGCCTTATCTTTGCATCTTGCTTAGGGAAATTGGAAAAGTCCGAAACGTGTTCAACAACAGAAGACATAATTGAGCTGCAGGACGTACGCATGAGTCCTATACCTTCGTTGCGCAAAGGTAACTACAATGTGACCCTTGGCTCCATTGGTACCGAGACCATGGACTTGGCCAAGTTTCCGCCGAGCTTCCGCATTACGCGCAACTATGGCGCCGGTCGAAGTCAGTTGCGACATCGCGGCCAACGGGGTGAGTGGAGGAGTAGAGAAGCTACAACATATGAATTTGCTATTCTGTGCCATTCTTATCGAGTCTATCTGTCGTTGTGCAGGAATCTCGGCGCGTCCACGCATGATGCATGCGATCAAAAAGAGTGCGTCGGCCATTCGGGCGACCATACCGAAGATCAAGGATGTCAACATTATCGACAAATATTCGCGCATGATATTCCCGATAAGTTTCTGTGCTTTCAACCTTGGCTATTGGATATTCTACATACTCGAGTAGTGTCTGGTGTCACTCCGCTCTGTCTTAGTCTCTCTCCCTCTCGCTCTTTCTCTCTCTCTCTCTGTCTTACTCTTTAACTGCATCACTATCTGTATCTGTATCTGTATCTGTATCTGTATCTGTATCTGTATCTGTATCTGTATCTGTATCTGTATCTGTATCTGTATCTGTATCTGTATCTGTATCTGTATCTGTATCTGTATCTGTATCTGTATCTGTATCTGTATCTGTATCTGTATCTGTATCTGTATCTGTATCTGTATCTGTATCTGTATCTGTATCTGTATCTGTATCTGTATCTGTATCTGTATCTGTATCTGTATCTGTATCTGTATCAGTATCTGTATCTGTATTTCTATCTTAACATGCTGCCCTCCCACTGATGACAACCATGATAAACATTATATAGACATTTGACCAATTTATATAAATGATAAACCCGCTGCAAATAAAGTAGCACACGCACACGCACAGACACAGTCACACACACCACACATACACATTCATAAAAAGAGCCAACATATACATATACATATTATACATATACATATATACATATGCATATATACAAACGATAAATTCACTGTAAATCAAGTTAGTTCGCCATGATTTATTGATATTAACTTGCTGCCACAGCCCAAATACAGGATAAGCCCGTTGACCTGATAACATCTTCGACTTTGGAATTAGTCCGCAACAAATAATGCCAATCGGAACGATGTCAATCGTAATCTCTCAATATTAGTTTCTTCCTTTGATTGATTCGGTTTTTTTTACACTTTATGTTTCCTATGTCACTTCACCATTGCATCACATATCATTTACTGTATAATTCTTAGAAATGTTATTAAAATTCGTTTACATATTTTAAACAAATTTCTTTATTTATTGTGCCTAAAAATTAACGCCATAGGTTTGGTCGTCGGTGGCGTAGGGGGGCACGAACAACCGGCGGCAGCGGCAGCAAAGCCGTCAAATTTATTAGAAGCGTACGCAGATTAAAACATTTTGTTTATCAAATGAAATAAAAATATTAAAATATTAATTTGTATTTATTACAAATTAAAATGAGCAGGCTTAGGTAGATGAGAGCCAAAACTATATCAATTATTTTCATAGATTATTTGAAGCATTTATTTTTCACAGTGCCCTGACGTCAAACGCTTCCACGCCGTTATTTACGTTATTTGGCGGCAGCGTAAATGTCTAATTCGGTCAGTCGAGGCGGGGACAAAAGCTATTTTTTCTTACATTGAAGTTTGTAAAGGATTGAAGACAGTTATGTTCGATTCAGAAATATAAACAGTTAAGTTTGAAGAGCGATTTATCGCATTTAATTGAAACTAACTTGAATGTGGTGCAAGTAACATGTTGGCTAACGACTACGACGATTGAATAAAGCATAGCTGTGTCGAGGGACAACTCAGGCCTTGATCATGGACCAGGAGAACTCCTTCTTGTACATGCCATACGCCAGCCAGTAGAGCAGATTGAAGAGGGCAAAGGTCATGGGGAAGGCGACACGCGCCACACGGTCGATCAGCGAGATGCTGTTCACATAGCTTCTGCCACTGCGACCCTGATTGCTCTTCTCGGCTGCCGCGTCCCGCTCTCGCTGCCGACGGAACTTGTCGTCTCCCTTCAGGCAGAGCCACATCTGATGCATGCGCGAGACCACCGGCGGCTCGGTTTGTGTGGTGCGCTCCATGGTCGAGGCGTGGGACGACAGCTTGGGAAAGATGTTGGCCCCACTCTGTGGCTGGTTCTGCAATTGGAATTCGAGGAACTGAAGTTGTAGATGTGAATGTGCGAGCTCACTTACATTGTAGATGGGACAGCTGAAGGTGTTGCGGTTGCCAGCGACAGCGATAGCGGGAGCATTGAGCTCGGTGGGCAGTGGCAACTCGCAGTCGCAGTCGCAGTCGCAGTGCATCATCGTGGCAGCATCGTGGTCGGCAAAGACAAAGACATCGCTGTCGGAGTTGGGGGGCTCGCTGTCGTCGCTCGTCGCCTCTTCGGCATCGGCAGGCTCATCCCTAGAAGCGCCAAAGCCCAAGGCACCAATGTCTTCCCACTCGTCATCGATGCGCGGAATCTCGCCGCTGCCTAGCTTGGTGAAATAATGCACGCCTGCGAACTCGAGCAGCGTGGCAATGCAGTAGAGAAAGCTCATCAGCAGAAACCAATCCAGAGCTGTGGCATACTTCACCTTCGGCAAATCAGTGCGTGAGTCCAGGCTGATGGTCGAGAGAGTGAGCACTGCTGTCACACAGAGTCCGACACGGTCGCTGGTTGCCTCACGATGTATCCAGAATGAGACCCACGACAGTACCACAATCAGAATGCAAGGCACATAAACCTAAACAGAGAGCGGCAAAGTGAGTGAGATGAAACGGCCAGGCCAGAACATGCTCGTACCTGGATGAGAAAGTAGCCTGTGTGGCGCTTCAAATTGAAGGCGACGTGCAACACGGAGAAATCGCCCTCGCGGCGAGTTGACGTGAAATTGCGATGCATCATGCTGATTAGGTCGAACTGGTTGAGTGTCATTCCGGGCACAAAGGACACGGCATCGTCGTGATTCTGCCACTCGTAAACCAGCTGCTGGTTCGTATAGCCATCTACAAAGAAGAACAGAGTAAGCGACATTAAACTCACTTTCCACTTGCCACATGTCCAATGCCTCAAGTCACTCGGGTACGTACAGCTGCCAATGATAAGTGGACACGACTGGCGGTCCATCGGAAAGTTCTTCAGCTCCATGGGACAGGTGGCCTTGATGGTCAAACTGTTCAAGACAGAGAGACGAGGGAGATAGAAAAAGAGGACAGCAAAATAAATGAGAGAAATTGATTTCTTGATTTTTTGTTATTAAATAAAATGGAATGATTTACTCTAAATATAAGGATATCTCAGATAGAAGAACATAATTTAATTACATTTCTTGACTTCACATTAATTTGTCTTATATAAGAATATTTCTGATAGAAGAATAATATTTTTAATTTGATTAAGTAGTACTGCATGTGAAAATTGATTACATTGCAGAATATCTCGAATAGCAGCTTATTAAGAACTTGCAGCATAAACAAGCTGATGAACACAGACTGAGAGATCCAGAGACTGACTTGTACCTACCGCATGGAGTAGAGAATGCCCCCATCCTGATCGAGGCGCAGCAACTTGTTCGGCACCGTTATCGTGTGTATGTGCGAGTGCTTGCCATTGTAGAAGTAGGTGTCGGGTCGCCAGATCTTGTCCAGCATCTTGATGCTCAGCGAGAGACTCTTGATAGGCCCCTGGAAGCTGAGTCGCTTGTCGCGCCAATACTGCCGAAAATAGCAGTCCATCGAATAGTCCATATCCAGCTCCGACACCGGCCCCATGCTACGGATCAGAATGTTCGTACGGACAACCGTCGGCAGCCCCTGGCCGTGGGTGGGCAGCTGTGACTGCTCGTAGCGCTTCAGCAGATTCTCGAGTATGCTCGAGATGTTCCTGCTCAGCATATCGGCCGATGCAGTGCGAGGTCGCATCAGGCGGCTTGCGCCTACTGCCCCGAAGGCGCTTGTCTCATTCGCATAGCGTCGCATGAAGCGACGGCTCCTCTCCTCATCAGTAGCTGATGTAGACGTCGAAGTTGACATCGAAGTGCTGGGTACAGCGCGAAAGGATTCGTAGATGCGACTCGCCTTGAACTCACTCGTTATCGTCGGCATCGTTGACATATTTCCCATTTTTGGCATCTGCAATACTTTCGCTTCCGCTTTCGATGGCACTTCCACTTCCGGCGACGTCTTGCTCACTGTGGTCACACTCTCGACCCAGTGACGGTCGAGTGGCAGGCAGATGTAAATCAAGAAGCTGTCAACGAAATATGTATGTAGCTTAGCATTTGATTCTCGCGTTACCCCGCAAGCAGCATAATGACCCACAATTCCCCTTCCCCGCCAATCACACTCGGTATATCGAATAGTTTGCCGCATTTGTCGGCTGGTTAAATGCTACTACATATAAACATAATGTGATTTGAATTTAATCGGTTTGGCAATTTATTTGTCAACTACATACATATTTATTTATTTATCAGACGTGGCAAAACTTTTACATTTATGCATTTTATTCAATTTGCTGAAAAATTTGTAACTCATTTAAGAATCATGTAAATCAATAAAAGGGAAATTAATACAAACTGTTGATCATAATTAATCTTAATTAAATTAAATTCTAATTAAAAATTGAAAATTATTTTCTTCATTCCTAATCAATTCTTAAATTCCTAATCAATGCTTGAAGTTTGTGGAAAATAAGATTATTACAACTAATGAACTTATTACACAAATACAAAAAGGAGATTGTGTTTCTATATTTTTAATAGTTGAGCTAACTTACAGATTTGCTCAACAATCAAGTTGTGTATTATTTACGTTCCAATCCAATTTTTCCACAAAGCTTGCTTTCTTGTTGCCGACGGCAAAATTTTATTTCCAAATTTGAGGTGGGGTCAGAAATTAGTCGTTTTCAAAATAATTACAAGCCTATTGACCTTCTGGCGGTCTTAAAAGAACGACAATAAACTAATGAGTCAACTATTTTTTTCCTTTTGCAAATAAGATCCGATTTAATGTAGAAAAAGGCATTTATTTTTCATTTCGCCAAAGAGAAAATTTCTCGTTTTGTGAAGCTTTCACTTGGGAGCACCAATTTTTTCGTTTTCGTTTTCAAAACGTGTTTTTTATCGATATAAGTTCTCTTTACAATAGCGATCTCCGTTTTTCTATTTTTTTAAGTCAAGCACGCAATGAAACGTTTATTATTATGATTATGAATTACGATGAGATTGTTTAATAATCTTAAAAAATGCAAAAAAAGACACGCGTAGTGGTATGTTAAGCACTCGTTGAGCTTTAAACATAGCAGTCCAAGAGAAGCAGCAGTCGATGAAAGCCATTTATGTTTTATAACATAATTTTAGCACGAGGAGGTATTTTTTACACTCATTGTTTCACACTTGAAGTGGCTTTAGTAATTAAACACTTGAGCTGGAAATTGCACGGCAGGCAGAGTGAAAAGAATTGCAGGTTGGCATTTGGTCCGCCCCCTTCTGCTCCCCCTTCCCCATTCCCATCCCGTCTTCGTCTCCATCTCGGTCTGCTCGCTGGCATTCACAATCCGGTTATTGCTGGCAAAATGTAGGTGAGTATTTCAAGGCTTTCTTCGATGGGAATTGTTGTGGGATTGTGCATTATTTTGATTATTCTTATTATGTTTGTATTCAAAATGCGTTTAGAATGTGATTGAGACTCTGTACTCTCCCCCTTCCCCTTATTTACTCACCTAATTTAACACTGTGCTAATATAACCTTCATGTAGCGTGTGCTCTATTAACTCAACTGTGTGCTAAGCGGGACTACAAAAGCCGAATAGCTACACGGAGCGGCATGCCGGTATGTTGCATGTCGCATGTGGCATGTAGCGTGTGGCATGTGGCAGCCAACAACACAAAAAGCACAAATAAACGCCGTCGTGTTTTCAGGCAAAACAAAAGAAATGCTTGGATAATTTCTGCCCTGTGCCTATGCGTATAAGTGCATGTGTGCGTCCGCGTCCTCGACGTAGCTTGGACTCTGTATTCTTCTATATGGCTCGCTCAACAAAGCCGCGTGTACCTTTAACTCCCGAACCGTTTGGTTCAGTAGCTCTTGGGCCGCTTAGCAGTGGTTTACGTTGAGCTGCAGGAGCCTTTGAGTCATTTTGGCCCCGCGCGACCCCGCTGATACCTTTGAGAGGGTAGTGACTACTTCCTGCGTGGTGCCTGGTATCATCTTTACCAGCATCTGCACAAATGAAGCATCTAGCAGCATTTTTGCAAAGCACCGCTTTATGGCCAGCTGCTCCGCATCTTAGGCAGCACCCAGAGCGGTCGGTCATGCTCTTACAGTACTTGGCAATATGTCTAAACTCCAAACATTTGTAGCACCTCTTTTTCTGGTCTCTCAAACCACTCTCTTACTCTACAGCTTGTCCAGCCTATCCGAATTTTTCCATTCTGCAGTATAGGTGCTGCAGCCTCCTTCGGCAGACTAACAATTGCCAGCTGCATGCCGTCAAAACCAGTCCTTAGTGCTTTGATGGCACTTAGTTCCAGATTAGCTTGGCTGAGTTTTTTACAGGCTACCAGCACGTCTTCTTTAGAAACCAGACAGTCTATATCCCTAATCTCCAGGATGGTTTCCTGAGCTAGTGCTTTCAGGCCAAGCGCTTCGCTTAATTCATCTCTTATTCTCAGCATAGAATGTTTGGAGTTTTTGCCAAGTTCTAGTATCAGTTTGAGCTCATCACTATATGAAATCCCGTCCGTTGGCTGTATAATGATGGCGTTCGGCCTTCTGCGTCTTCTTGGTGACTTTTTTGAAGTAGTACCACCTTCTGTATACTGACGCACGCTTCTCTTCTCTGTTTCCTTCCTATCCGTAGGATCCCTACGTTGTATACTTATGCGCTTCATGGAGGAATCACTGGTTTGTTTGCGTGTGTGTGTTTTTTTTTCTTTGTGTGTGTGTGAGTATAAGAGTGAGTCTACTCTCCAAATGTGCGTGTGACTGCGAATTCACTTGTGCCGAAAAAAAGTTGGCAAATATTTGGCTTGTATTCAGAATCAACGAATGTATGCAGATGTACTTTGATATTTGCATTACGATTGGCAGACAGTAAATAGTAGATAATTTGCGATTAACGAGTTGTTAGTCTGTTCTTGTACTCTATAGTGTATGTGGGCATTTTCAGGAAAAAAGATATAGCCTTTTTATATTCGCTACCCATAGGGTAGAAGGGTATTGTAACTTTGTGTCGGCAGGAAATGTGTGTAACAGATAGAAGGAGGCATCTCCGACCCTATAAAGTATATATATTCTTGATCAGCATCAACAGCCGAGACGATCTAGCCATGTCCGTCTGTCCGTCCGCCCGTATGAAACACTGGATCTCAGAGACTATAAGAGCTATAATTTTCGACAGCATTTGTTATGTTTGCACGTAGATCAAGTTTGTTTCAAATTTTTGCCACGCCCACTTCCTTCCCCGCAAATCAATAAAATCGAAAAACAAGTGTAATTTTAAAACTAGAGCTGCGAATTTTGGTGTGTACAATAAAAACAATAGTCATTATGATTCCTGAAAATTTGATTGCGATCAGATTGTGGAAGTTATTGAAGAAATACTTTTGCATGAGCAAAAACGCCTACTTACTAGGGGTTTTAGTTTTGCTTTGGCTGACAATCTGATATATTGCCGTCTATGGTATATTTTGAGTGTGGTACTATATCGATATACCAAATATACAATTCGTTATATTTTTTTTTAGTATTTTGTAGTATCTAGGTATATTTTTAAATTAATACCGCAATATTTAATTAATTTGTATACTCTTTATTTTATATCTTTAGCAGATCTGTTTATCATTGGTTCAAGAGTTATTGACATTGCCTATACCCATTGGGTACACAAATTATGGACATAATCATAATGTTTACTTGTGAAACAAAGGAAGAAATAAATATTTATTTCAACAACTTGATTGTAAAATTAGGCAAATAGTCAATCAGTTTTTGTTTTTGTATTGTTTTTTGAATGGAGTAAGTGGAGTGAGTTCAAGAAGAAGAGAGCTCTGACTCTATTAGGAGCAAAGTATGCCATTATCCGGCAGTTAATATCAAGCGGCGAAGCAGCTGCCACATTGCCACACGGTGTCACTGTGCAACGCGTGTGCTGTGTTGTTTACTGCCCGCGGGTGCTTGCCTTAGTTCGGGACTGTTTGAGCTACTTAATATAAAAAAAACTGAAACCAAAAACAAAAAGAACAGAGAGGAGGCAAGTGTTATTCAGTTCACGACCTTGCATACCGACCGTTGCTGCAAATGCTGTGCTCAGTGCTGTGTCTGTTGCTGGGAAAGTCTTTGCATTTATACGTTGGGCATGTGCAAAATATTTTGTGACATGTTGGAAGAACAAGAACGCTGCTGCCGTTGATTCTCTCATGTGTCGCCCTCAGGCCAAACTCATGGAACTGCGGCCTGCGTCAAGCCTTTCAAATGTTGCGTCCCCCCACTTGCCTTCCCCTTCAGTTGCCCCCTTCCCCATCACCATCCCTCACACTGCTTGTGATTACTTCCTTTTGATTCACTTTAACGATATTTCATTTTGATTCGCAAACAGAGACAATGTTTCGAGTGTAGAATGTAGGGTATTCCGACAGTCGGCTAGCCATTTGCCAGCATTCTTAATCTTCACGAAAATTGCATCATTCGCAAAATAATAGTTTAGCACGCCACACACCGCTCGTTGCACGTTGCACGGTGCACATTTCTGTGTGGGTTGTTTGCACATACACTTAAACCGTTGCATCCAACACTCTGCACCCTATGCAATTCAAATGTTTGGCATGATAAAGTGTTACAGATTTCGTGAGAAATTCAGTTGCAGTTTCAGTTTAAGTTTCGCTTTTGATTTAGATTTTTTAATTTGAACTTCCCTCATTCCCATACCATATTCAAAATTAATTTGAGCTTGACTAAATAGTACGGATCCAACGAACCGAGCATATACCCTTTAGTATATGGAAACAAAAAATCTTTCAGTTTGAGTCTTGAATTGAAATTTGAATTTCAGTCTGCTGTTTTGTCTCAGTTTAATTTGCAGTTGAAGACAATTCGAGAATGCACTTTTAATTGAGGATGCATAAACTAGCAGGCAATCAACTTAAGTATGTCCCCCGTTCCCCGTTGTCCGTTCCCCTATTGTGCCCAAGCCTAAGCGTGTATGCCTAGATGATTCCTTCGGCCACTTGACCGCGTCTGACAGCCATTGGGGCAACATATTGGCATGTTTAGCGTTCAATACTGACTGCCCCATAATGAGGACTGCGACAACTGCTAATAGGGTTAAGTGGGGGAGCGGAATTGGGACAGCAGAGAGGGGGAAGAGCACTTACCATGCCAAAATTCCCAACGGACGCTGAAACAAAATCATAATTTGCTTAGCTGAACTCAAATGGAATTTCGAACAGATTTATAGTATATTATTATATTTTCGATTTACTAATCGAAATATATGCTTTGCTCTTTTCCGAACCCGACTCAATCCATCACTATTATGTTCGAACAACATAAAATGACAAAACAAATAAAGTAGGCAAACACAAACACAGCTGCGTTGCGTTCGTTGTTGCACGCTTGGCGTCTAAATCCCGACAAGGCGGCTGAGACAGCGCCTAAGTCGGCTCTGGTTCTGGCTTCTGCCTTTGCTTTTGCTTCTGTTTGTGACTACAAATCTGAATCTGGCATGCGCAAAGCAAATCCATCATTGAGTGAGTGCAACTGTGTGTGTGTGTGTGTGTGTGTGTGTGTGTGTGTGTGTGTGTGTGTGTGTGTGTGTGTGTGTGTGAGTGCGCTGCAACTTTGATAGTGTGCGTCTCTAGTTGTCTTTCTATCTGGCTGCTCGCAGATGCCTGGCCATTGCCTCCTGCTGCAGTCAGTCAGTCATTGAGCATCCGCATGACCCCGGCACAGATCTTTAATTTTACTTAAACGCTGACATCTCACAGAGGTCACGCGACACCTGACACCGAATAACAGCACCTAAATCGCAATTAAACCATTGACACTGATAAGAATTCTGAAGAAAATACATATAAGAATCTTTTTCATCATTCTGAACTCTTTTTCGTTTTTATACCCGATAACCATAGCGTACAATAACTTTGTGCCTCCAGCCATCTCCGACCCCATAAAATATATATATTATTGCAATGTCTGTCTGCCTGTGTAAATCTCAGAGATCTCTGACAATCTGGTATAACGAGCATACTCAACTGTAGATTTCTTACTTGTTCACAAATATTGTGTTTTTATTGCGCCATGTACAATAAGTATTATAGCTGCTTATTTGACGATCATTGAATAATTGTCGTCGTATCCAAAACGCTTTAATTGAAACGTGAAAGTTTCTTAAGACGTCGATCACTCTTTAAAATGAAACCAACAAATGGATTTGCAATTCATATTCTAAATTATAATCAAACAAAAATCGCATTGAGTTTAAACAAGTAAGAAAGCTACAGTCGCGTGTACTCGACTGTGAGATACCCCTACCCATTTTGAAGAAAAGCAATATATTTTGCGGTATTATTCTCAAAATATACCAAATATACTGTAAAAATACTAAAAATATACCAAATGGTATATTTGGTATATCGATATAGTACCGCATTCAAAATATACCATAGACGGCACAATATACCAGATTGTTAGCCAAAGCAACTAAGACCCCTAGTAAGTAGGCGTTTTTGCCCATACAAAAGCATTTCTTTAATAACTTCCACAATTTTTATCTGATCGTAGTTATTACTGTATATACCAAAATTCGTAACTTTAGCTTTAAAATTACGCTTGTTATTCGATTTTTTTGATTTGCGGGGGCGGAAGTGGGCGTGGCAAAAATTTGAAACAAACTTGATCTGCGTGCAAAAACAGAACAAATGCTGTCGAAAAAAAATTATAGCTCTATCTCTTATAGTCTCTGAGATCTAGGTGTTCACACGGACAGACGGACAGACGGACGGACGGACATGGCTATATCGTCTCGGCTGTTGACGCTGATCAAGAATATATATACTTTATAGGGTCGGAGATGCCTCCTTCTACCTGTTACATACATTTCCTGCCAGCACAAAGTTATAATACCCTTCTACCCTATGGGTAGCGGGTATAAAAATTATTTTTGAAATTACAATTTTACAATTATGATAAAATCAGATGCGGCTTTATTGAATTTAATATAAGTTTGTTAATTGCTAATTTCCATATTATAGACTCGTTCTTCAAAAAAGAAGCTTAGAAGTTTCAAAATGAAAGTAAAATTCATAAATTAAGAATTATTGTAAGTATTTTAAATTAATTTAAATAATTTAAATAAAATTATTAATTCTGATCGAAATAAGTACGATTGATTTCTAGATTAAATTATAATTTAACTACACAACTATAAACTATGAATGCAAAAATTATATTTAGCAAATTAGAAATTTGGCTGGATTTTCAATCTTCGATTTGACACCGAAAATTCTAGATGCTCTTAAATTAAATGTTTATAAGAAAGTGACAAATTTATGTAAACGAAATAAAAAGAGATATAAGAGCTAAGTATATTATTCAACGAACACACTACATAAAATATTTATATTAAAACAATAAAGGCATTCGAACGCTACAGATTCAGTTGTTGTACAGTATTAAATATTGTTTGTAGTATATTTTTTCAACACAACTGTTTTGCCTCAAAATATACATAACATATGTGTGTGGTGTGTGTAATATACTGTATATCATTATTTTTATGGCGATCAAACTGTTTTCGCAGTAAACAATTATTTAAAAGATTGGATCCTTTTTGTTGGAAGTCTACATTAATGTATTTATATTGTACCTAACAGATGCAGACTGAGTAACTTTAGAAGAATTTTGTACCGATTTCATGAATACACTTAGTCTATAGAAATGGCATAGTTTCTTTGAGCTTTATCCTTGGATATGTACTTGCTATGTACTGTATATAGAATACATGGATAAACCATAATGGCATACTTACTTATGTGACGAATAATTGAAATTCTTATTTTTGATTGCAATAAAAAACACTTAACACGTTGTCATTCATATTATTGTTATATTAGTCATAAATTTAATAGAAGTTCCGTGAAAATAAAGCTTAATTCATTTGTGAAGGGTTGCCAGTATAATACTGTGGGCAAAAAGTAGTAAGACTTTGTTCGTAATTTTAAAATTCTTTATTTATTCGGCCAAATCTATTTCGTCCCCCTCAAAGTAATCCCCCACGGCCTCAATACACTTTCGCAAACGTTTTTTCCAATCCTCGAAATAGTTGTTAAAGTAGATTTCCGGAATAGCCTTCAATGCGCGTAGCGATTCTCGTTTAATGTCTTCAATTGACTCAAAACGGTTTCCCCGGAGCGATCGTTTGGGTTTTCTGAATAGCCAGAAGTCACACGGAGCTAAATCAAGCAGAAACGGTGGTTGTGGAACGATATTGGTTGAATTTTTGGCAAAAAACTCACTAAGAATCAATGCAGTATGCGACGGTGCATTATCATGATACAATAACCAACAGTTGTTGATCTATAATTTTGGTCTTTTTAGAAGAATTTCTTCACGCAAACGACGCATAACGTTCAAATAATAGTCCTTATTAACATTTTGGCCGGATGGAAGGAATTCATAGTGCGCAACACCACGAAAATCGAAAAAAACTGTCATCATGACCTTGATTTTTGAACGACTTTGACGTGCTCTTTCTTGACCCTCCTTGAAGTCTTTTTACCACTTATAAACATTTTTTTGTGACATGGTAGAATCACCGAAGGCCATTTGCAACATTTTGGAACATTTCGGCACCCGAAATTTGATTCCGCCCATTGTAAAAATCGCCGAATGCACTTTTTGTACTTCAGAAAAACAAGCATATATTAAACACTAATGATTATTTTGATGTGATATTTGGCATAGAAGTTACTGACAGTCTTGCCAACCTAAAAACAAAATATTTCGGCGAATGGATTTCCGCACGAAATATAAATTAAAAAGTCTTACTACTTTTTGCCCACAGTAGTAGAAAGAGAGAAAAAACACATTTGCTGAGTATTTTTATTTTAGGCATATAAATAGTTTATTAGTTTATTCAATAAACTCGTTTAAGTGATCAACACAAAAGGATTTATCAATTCATCAATCGCATTGCCTGTGAATTGGATGTCCGTAATTCCATTCCCAGCTGAAGCTGAAGCGTAATCTGATTCTGAATTTGCGTCGTCAGTGGTGGAGGCGTTTCATCAAAGTCCCAAATCATATAATTGAAGGGAAACAAATGTTATAGGTATATGTACATAAACCAGAGAGAGAGTGAGAAAGAGAGAGTGAGAGACAGAAAAAAAGAGAGGGAGAGAGAAAGGATCTCAGTCCTTCTCCCTTGCACCAACTGCCCAAGAGTTGCATTCACTCTCTCTTGCCGATGCCGTTGATGCCCATCTGTTGTTGCTCATCTTGTGGATTGGTTTCCAAAAGGAACAACAAGCATTTAGCATTTGACATTCGACATTTGACAATAAACTATCGCTCAAAATGGAGCCGAGAAACCAATTGAAAACCAATTCATATAGCGATCTCTATTTTGTTATTATTCTTATCACATCAAAACCAAATAAAAATGCTCAATGAATTTTTGCATTTTTGCTTTGGTTGTCTTTCATGTTATGTTTTCTGTTTTCGTTTTTTTCGATTTTGTGAGTGTATTTTACAAAGCTGTGTCCAAAGTTCCTCTCTTAGCGATAGTATCTGCAAGTAAAACAAAAAAGGCGATTAGCACGACATAACCACGACAAATTTAGATATTAATAGTTCGTTCCTAACTCTACATTCTATAAATATATATGTAACATAGTATAATTAGCACTGTGTCTGAGGTGTGCATTCTTCAGCCAGGCAAAAATATAATCTGACTCCTAGAACCACAAATTGTGCAGCACTCAATGTTGGGCTCAATCAAGCTGCTTCCAATTTCGATGGGGTATATTTTAGATTAGAAATTGGTTTTCAAATTGCAAATTCTTCAAACCGCAAGGTGACGCTATTCTGAGTGTGTGTGTGTGTGTGTGTGCGAGTGTGTTCATACGTTGTCAATACCCGTGAATACTCGTTGTGCTTTGTTTACAGGGTTGCTTACAACCTGTTAGTTCCCGTTCTTACTCGCAAATGAAATGATCCATGCAAGGCTGTTTTGTGGTGTGTGTATGCGTGTGTAGGTGTGTGTGTGTTTTCGTGGATGTAACACAGGATCAGTGAGCACGACTCGTGCTGCTCAGTTGCATACTTACAGACATCTCTGTCAAGAGAGTGGCGAGTGTGAAAGTGGAAGAAGAGGCAAGTGATCTTCCGATGGAACTGAACCTATATGATGCATGTGCGTGTGTGTGTGTGTGTGTGCGTGTGTGTGTGTGTGTGTGTGTGTGTGTGTGTGTGTGTGTGTGTGTGTGTGTGTGTGTGTGTGTGTGTGTGTGTGTGTGTGTGTGTGTGTTTGTGTGTATATGCTGATCGTTGAAATAGATCTACCTCTGCATAAAGATTTCTCTTTCTTAGCAGCTCTTTGTTTTTTTTTTCTTCTTTCTTAGTTTGTAGTTTGTATTTCGTAGTCAATTTAAGTTTGGAAAGTTGTGGCTGTTGAGTTTTGTATCTTCTTGTCTTGCTTGTATTAGGCTCTGTTTGTTGTATTTTGTTTCACTTTATTTTTATCGTTAATTTTATTTTATTTTTATACGTTTTACTTAAATTATTTTAGACCATATTATCCAATTGGCATCTTAGAGCTAAGTTATTATTATTTAAATCTCCTCAGCCTACACTCGCATTCATACACGTACATACATACATATCCATACGAACGTACGTATGTATGTATGAGTGTATGTATCTATGTACATTTACCGTTTCATTCATCAATTAATGTCATCGTTATGAAGCCCATACAATTCTCAGTTGTTAGTCGCTCTTCTTGGGTTTTTTGCTTTTTGCTTTGGTTTCAGCTTCTTTCGCATTAATATTTATATTATGTTTAGTTATTATTTAATTGTATTAACAGTTAACAGTTCTTTAGAAATTGTTTCAAAAAAGTTTATTATAATGAACATTTGGTTTTTCTTTCACTCCAATATTTTTGCTTATCTAATTTTTATTCTTGACAAACATACGGTGTGGTTGCTTAATGTGTGTGAGTGTGTTTGCATATGAGTGTAAGTATGTGTGTGGGTGTGTGTGGTATATGCATACCAAACTTTTGATGGAGCCTTCGAGCGTTTTACTTTCACTTTCTATCTGAATAGCAAATGTTCCATGAACAATATTAAATATACGAGCGGAGCGCACATCGCATCAAGTATACGCACCGCGTCGCATCTCGCTTATTGATTTTGTACTGTTTTTATGTTTACTTTGTTATTAATATTGGAATTTGAGTTGAATTCGATCGATCTTGCAAGTGTGTCTCCTGTGTATTTATTTCGGATTGTGATTGTTCCCTTTACAGCTATTACAAATATTCTAAACGACAGACGAGCGTCGATCGTTTGCTGGTGATTATCTAATGTAATTATTGGATCGTTCTGTTGTGAGTTCCATGTTGTTCATATGCATACGTATGTGTGTATTATCTGAACAGGCGATGGTGGATCAGAAGATTGCTGGGGACACTTAGAAGGAGCATCAGAAGTATTTTTGTATTTGTTGCTCTTCCTGCTGGTATACGATATGTGATAGATTTTGAATGTTAATTACTGTGTTCACTTTAGACTAAGAGTATGCATGTGTGTGGGTGTGTCTGAGTGTGTGATTACGTTTAAGTATACGATCATCGAGCATTGTGTTGTAAATGTGTTTGATGCATTTTGGTTCTGGTGCAAAGAGTGTGACGAGTAACGAGGCTTCTTCTAAGCAAGTGTGGGTGTTTGTGTGTGTGTGTGTGTGTGTGTGTGTGTGTGTGTGTGTGTGTGTGTGTGTGTGTGTGTGTGTGTGTGTGTGTGTGTGTGTGTGTGTGTGTGTGTGTGTGTGTGTGTGTGTGTGTGTGTGTGTGTGTATGCATGTGAGTAGAGCATTCATAAATTCATGCTACATTGTTGTCCAAAATACTGTATTATTATTATTTTTGCGTGTTTAAGTTTTGATCTCTAGATAACATTGAAAGGTTGTTGTTGTTCTTCTTCTTGTCTTAATTTTACTTTTTCTCTTTTTTATATTCATTTTTGTTTTGCTTTCATATTTTAGAAATCTCCTGTGTACCGTTGACTTAATTAACTAGATTTTTTTTGCGTTATTTTCTTTTTTTAATATATTCCAAATATTTTACCTATTTCCATTTCCATTTTCATTTGTCTTGCGATTGCATGCAGACAATTCCAATGTCAATGCAGGTTTTCCTAATGTGTGTGTGTGTGAGTATGTGTGTATATTCATATATAAATAACAATAGCTTTAATCGATCTAGCTTAGATAATATCATAATCAGCAGACGTCATCATTGCACTGCACTTTGTTCACAATAATAAAAACCAATAAATATCATTTCGAAATTCACTTATTCATTTAGAGACTTAAGTTTAGAGAGCACTACATTCTTACTTATAGTACACATAGAAGTACTGAGTATTGTTAGTATATGCTGAGGGTGTGTGTTGTTGTGTTGTGCTGTGTACGTGTAACACACATACGTGCTTACATACATACATACATATACACAGCTGTGTATGTGTGGATCAATCGGTTTTATTCTGCTTATCCAATATTGCCTAAGACTAGTTCAATACGAAATACGAACCTAATAAATAGATCTTTCATTCGAGTCCATTTGTCTGGCATGCATACGTACATACTATATACCATCACTGAGGGTGTGCATCGCATCTGAATGTGTGTGGGTGTTTGTGTTACATACATTCATGCAATTGAGTCGTGAATACGGTTTCGAATGTTACTCTCCCTCGTATTTATCTAAATGACACATTGGACACAAAGTAGCAGACACACACACACACACACACACACACGCACACGCACACACACACACACATGCATGCTTATGCACATGCATGAACACATACGTATACACAAATATATATATATGTATATAGATGAATCATGAATCGTATATTCATGTGGATTATTGATCTATCTAGGCTTGTCTGGCAAATGCAAGCGCCAACGAAATCGAAGCCAAGTGATTCGTCAATTTTCATTTATCGTTATCGTTATCGTTATCGTTATCGCTATTCTATTTGTTTTGCTTCACTTTTTCGTTGTGGTGTAGGTAACTCTCTTCATCTTCTTCATCTTCTTTGTCTTCTACATGATACTGAGACAACATGTCGAACTCTCTTCGCGGCGGAGGCATTTGGAATTGTTTCAAAACATTGAAAATATCAAGTCAATTTATTGACTCAGTCTATACATATGTTTGTCTATATATGTATTTATATTATTATTTATGTATGTATATGCCTGTCCATCTGTCTAAGTGTCTGTCTGTCTGCCTGTCTATTCGTTTATCTGTGCTGCATTCGAGCCAAAAGTCAGAGTGGACAATGGCTATGAGAAGACCATCAAAGGCACTTTCCTTATCACCTTTGATAAAGTCGCTAATATCAATGCTATCCGATTGCGTTGAATCGATCTACATAAGTTATTATCATCCAGTAAAGGAAGCCAGGCAAAGCCAGCCCACTCTCGCCCGACTCTATGAAATTGCTGCAGAAGCTGAAGAGAAAATGCATTGAGGTCAACTCGAATTCAAGTTCATTATTCTAACTTTTCCTTAATATCTTTATGTTGGTTTTTTTGTTTTTGACTTTTTTTTTTGTGTGTGAAACGTGCCGAGTGCAGAGTGGAAATTAACACAAATCCATCAATGAATGAGACAATCTAACAATCAATTGCAGTCGATTAGTAGCAATAGAAGAGTTTCTTTAGATACGAGTTGTATTATTATTCGGGTAGCGAAGTAAGGGGAAGTAAGTTTCTCTCTCTCTCTCTCTCTCTCTCTCTCTCTGGGAATTGTAAACTTGACGTGTGGCGTTAGACTTCACCTCGTTTAAACTACATTCTAATTGACACTAAGAACCAATGAAGTGGGCGTGGTTAAGACTTCACTCTCACACAAAATTTGTATAGGTTTGGTTTTCTTTCTTCAATTTTTTTGTTATTGTTTATTCTTATTTTTTGGTTCATGCAAATATCTCGGTACGAATTCATCAATACGAGTAGTATATATGTACATATATTTGCTAAGTTTTTTCTATGTTACATCATTATTGGTTTTATGACTATAACTAATTGGATCTATTCACTATGTGTGTACACGTGTGTGTGCGCGTGTATGGGTGTGTGTGTGTGTCACTCTTCAAAGTACATGCACTTTCTGTCGAACTCCTACAACATCCATCCATCATTGACGTACTAACTAATGAAATATTGTTCCATTCCCACATTCCATTCCTGTTGCTGTTACTGGACCTACGGGTGAATATCTCTATAGGCTTGCAAAAACACATGAATCATTTTGTTAATCCATATACATACATGCATACATATATGTATGTAAGAGAGTAAGTATTTGCTTTAAACTGTAATTCTATTCTCTTATCCTGTCTCATCATTCAAAATTGTTTCTTCCTAAGCTAACTATGCCACTTATCATCAATGAACTAACTAGTGTACATACCAAGTGTAGATCAGCGCTCACGTTCGATCACGATCCAGTGATCGCTGGTCTAGTTCAGAAATATGGAAACTGTGCTCACAGCTCAATAAAGATCAACGCCAGCAGCGTTACAATTAGATGAAAGAGGGAGATGGAGATGGAGATGGAGATGAAGATGAAGATGAAGATGAAGATGAAGATGAAGATGAAGATGAAGATGAAGATGAAGATGAAGATGAAGATGAAGATGAAGATGAAGATGAAGATGAAGATGAAGATGAAGATGAAGATGAAGATGAAGATGAAGATGAAGATGAAGATGAAGATGAAGATGAAGATGAAGATGAAGATGAAGATGAAGATGAAGATGAAGATGAAGATGAAGATGAAGATGAAGATGAAGATGAAGATGAAGATGAAGATGAAGATGAAGATGAAGATGAAGATGAAGATGAAGATGAAGATGAAGATGAAGATGAAGATGAAGATGAAGATGAAGATGAAGATGAAGATGAAGATGAAGATGAAGATGAAGATGAAGATGAAGATGAAGATGAAGATGAAGATGAAGATGAAGATGAAGATGAAGATGAAGATGAAGATGAAGATGAAGATGAAGATGAAGATGAAGATGAAGATGAAGATGAAGATGAAGATGAAGATGAAGATGAAGATGAAGATGAAGATGAAGATGAAGATGCAGATGAAGATGAAGATGAAGATGGAGATGGAAAAGGAGTTGGAGATGGAGAGGGAGATGGAGAGGGAGAGAGTGAACTTTCCTCATCTGAACACTGGGCGAATGAGTTATTGCACATGATCATTATTTTTGTTTCTTCTGAATATTATGATGCTGTGATGCTGCTTAGTATGTAGGTTGTGTGTAAGTCTATAATTGTTATTGTTACAGGGCTTGCCCGGTTAATCATTAGTCTAAATATTATCTATATATCGTTATGGTTTCGTTTATTGATAGGTGTATGTACTAGTAATATTCAATAAGCTTAAACATTAGCCGGTATTTTGTTATTATTCTTCAATCTGAACTGTCAGCACTTGTTGCCACAAAAAAAATATATATATACACACAATCTATCAGTCATTATCAAAAGTGTGCCCGATCAGGGGGAAACACATTGGGCGTACGAATATCATAACATCTGGATGACGCATAAATACACAAATATCATAATGGGCCTAAGACTAACAATTTGTATCTACTGCAAAAACTCGAAATACTCCGCGTGTCTTTTCATTATGTACAAATGCAAATGGTTCTTCCTCCGATAAAGATCGACCAATTGATCGACAGTCAACTTTCTGTCTTTCTCTCTGTATTCATATGTATGTAAGTATATTTACAAGTGTTGCGAGTGTGTGTGTGTGTGTTTTCTTCCCCGAAATCGAATCGCCGTCATCATGTCTGAGGTACTTATGTATGTATATACACATGCTCCTCTTACATTATCATTTTCTTGAAGTATAAAAATGCTTACAATCTAATTCACATATAATTTCAAATAAGTGTGAACCGTTATGTATGCATGTACATACATATGTGCACGAGTGAGTGTGTTCGTTAACTTTTGTCAATCGGAATTTTACATATAAATCTCCTATTGATCTACATGTATGTATGTATGTATGTATGTATGTATGTGTATACCATATGCATGTATGTTTAGAAAATACGTATATATGTATGTAGCGTTAGACCATGGATGTACGTTGAATATGGTGAATAGTTGCGAGTAAATCGAATCGTACGATTTGCTTGCGCCTGCCTCTGCCATCTCCTTATGATGTGACAGCAGAAGTATTGATAGTATCGATAATATTTCGATTTAAGCTAGAGCTTTTGGAACTGTCAATGCTTATATTCCGGGTAACAACCATTCTCGATTATTTGACCGGATTGACTGTTGTTGCTGCTGCTGGTATCGATTGATTGCTGCTGGAGCTGCTGCTGTTGCTGCTGCTGATGATGATGCTGATATTGCTGATGCGGATGCTGGTGCTGATGCAACTGCAGCTGATGGAGCTGCAATTGCTGTTGGCTTATGTCTGCCTCCCGCGACTGTGACTGCAACGTGCGGCGCGTAGCTGGTTGGATAACACTTCCACTGCTTTCCGTCTCCGTTGAGGGTGGCGAGGGGTAGTAGTCCCTCTGACTTACATTTATACCATTTGGGACGACTCCCATACCCATTATAGAGTTGCTGTTGGCTGCTGCTTGTTGCACCGCCGCCGCCGCTGCTGCCGCTGCGGAGGATTGATGATCGCCGTGGTGCTGGTGCGGATGCTGATGGTGGATAACGTTGTTCGTTGTAGCCCCCGCTGACATGGGCCCGACGCCGCTGGATGGTTGGGAATCCGACATTGTGCCGGATTGCGGCTGCTCCAATACCACGACGGATACCACATCCTCACTCGCCCACCGGGCTAACTGTTGTTGAGCTTGAATAAAGTCATCACTAGAAAATAATAATCGTAACAGGAACAACGGTACATGGTAAGAACACAAGGGGGGCTCATCAGGACTTAGGACCATAGGCTAAGCTAGGCTCTGGACTGGACTGAACTGGTCTGGGTGTGGTCTGGGCGTGGCATAACGTACATAGCATAACTTGGCGTGGGACTCGTGCTTGGTTGGCCTCGGGTCGACAAGAAAAAAATTACAGATCAGAAGCGAAGGCACTCGCAAAACTGTGCGGACATTGGGGATTCAAGGCAAACCCCACACAACTCTACTACAACTTTTATTTTTTAACTACATTTTTAGATGTAGATTTAGACAAAAAATATGCTACATAACCCATGATTGTGCAATGGTAAATGGTGAATGGGCAATGGTAAATGATGTGATGGCAAGCTCAGATCGAAAGCATAAATTGTGAGGTTATGTTCCAGCAGTCTTGCAAGTGGATTAAGTCCGCAATGATCAATTATTGTGTACACCCCAATTGCTAATTCAGTTATTTATCTTTGACGGCTGCCATTCTTCATATATGTATGTATATTATTTTATTGTATTTTTATTTTACTGGCCCAGTAATTAAATGCAGACTGCGGCTTTCTTGTCTTTTTTTCTCTCATTTTGATTTTACTTCGTGACTAATCAGAAGATTTACTGATTAATCGAAAGGAAGAAAGGCAGTGAAAAAGTTTTAGGAGCCAGTATATGCGCTAGGTCGATTTCAAAGCAGACTAAAAGAACTAGTTGAACTAGCAGAGAGAAAGAGAGAGAGAGAGAGAAAGAGAAAGACGGTGCGAATGTGACCGGAACCAGCAGCTAGCGGACTGCAGGCACTAGTTCAACTTTTGTAAGGTGGAATGCATTCGATGCAGGGGACAGAGAGAGCATGATACGCAAACATGTGGTATGCTAACGAAATGGAAATGGGGGCATCTATATATAGGCTAGTATGGGTTCATGTTGCTTGTGGCTGAAAGTGCGGAATGAGAGAGAGAGAGAGCGCGAACGAGAGAGAGAGAGAGAGAGAGAGAGAGAGAGACGGAAAGACGATGACTTACCTTTCGCTTTCGGGCGTCTCCTGCGGATCTAGTCGCGTGTCGAGGACGCCGCGCTCATGGTGATCGGCGCTCTCATAGATGCCCTCGTCATCCTGGTGCAGGTGCGTGTGGGACGAGTGGTGCGATGAGTGTGGGCCATGTGTGGCATGTCCATGGGCGTGCGAATGGTGTGTATGATGGCCGAATGCATGCGGCGAATGCGACTGATGCGTTGTGTGGCGTGCGGCTGGCGCCGGCTGACGATAACGTCCGCCGTAGGCAAAGCGCGAGTCCTCGTCAGAGCGGGGCCGACAACGGCTGCTGTAAGACGGGTGGATTGTAGCGGTTTTCTGAGATTGAGCTGCTTGCTGATTCGAGCTGTACCCATCAACACGTGAGCACAAAGCAAACGCAAAACGGGCGGGCCAAAGAAAAGGACGAAAACGAAACAAACAAACAAACAAACACGCATTTACTTTCAGTTATCGCAGCAGCGAAATCATAAATCCAACTCACAACACAATATAAACGAAACAAAATGAAAACAAGTCAAAATCAAAGCATATATTAAGAATGTGTGGGGGACAGGACAAGAAGTTCGAGTTCGATTTCGAGTTTTTAATTTTTTGAGTTTTGAAACCAAAAGATAACCGAGACGAAATCCCGAACACCAGCCCAAGGGAAATTGGCTTTTCTTTTCATTTCTATTCTTTTCTAGTTTTGGAGATATGCGAAACTGAAAACTGATGAAAATACGAGAGTATCATGAATACAGTACTATATATGTTTATATTTTGTATATTTGTAGTTGAAGAGAGCTTTCCCTTCTTCAAGTGCTTCTGAACTAGGGACATCCCCTCACTTTGTTTTATTTGGGGGGTAGGGGAACTACATTAATATTTGTGGGCGTGGCAACGCTCATTGGAGACCAACCTTTATCACACAAGATATTCCAGTCTGAAGCCTGCAAGAAATGCGAATAGAAAGTTGTGTTTTGGCTAAAGTCGTTCGGTTCAAATCGCCGCAGCTCCCCAAAGGAGGGAGACCACAGCACACATGCTTGTGGCTGTGCGTGTGTGTGTGTGTGTGTGTGCGTGTGCGTGTGCGTGTGTATGTGTGTGAGTGAATGTGTTTCCGGTTATTGAATGTTGCAATGACTGCAAAATGTTTTGGTTGTGAAAAATGTTAAAAGCCAGAGTACAATTAAAGCTATATCCATTCCAGATTGAAGCAATTGCGCTACAGTTATCAGGATATATATATGTACACATTATATATATATATATTGGGTGATAATACGATTACAAATAAAACTTATAGCGGTTATAAGACAAGCATTTTAAGTTTCGTTTTTCTTTTTAGTACTGGCTACGATGCGAATAAATTGTCGGCTGAATCGCAATTCACACACACACACACAGACAGACAGACTCACGCACGCAGAGTTCGCGACGAACAACATTACGTATACGCATACGAGTAAGAATAGCAGCAAATCCTACGCTAAGAGTAAGTCAAGCAACGTACGAATGTCTCTGTGTGTATCGATGTGTGTGTGTGAATGTGTGGCTGGAGAGATGCAAAATAAATGTGTGTAACTCCTATGCATGATAAGCAGCTGCTATCGGGATTATCGGACTCGTCGATCAACAAATTGCTCGAGGTGACATCGAGGGGTTTTTAAAGGGAGGGACTGGGGAATATTTCGGGTAAAACATAATCGTTATCGCTATCGTAATCGATATTATATTCGATATCGATATCGATATCTATTGTGGTATTGACTTCGAAACTAACCCTTGCGAGGACTCACTACAAGCGGCGGAACTATCTAATCTATAGTGTCGATCGGCCTCCGTCTCCGACATGCGTATATCCTCGGAGCCACTGGGACTCATGTGACGCGACGAATGATGCTCCAGCTGTCTGATCAGATCCTCCAGATTGCGTATACGCAGCGGCCCAGTCGATGGGGCATCATCGTCATCAGTTGGCTGCTGCTGCTGCTGCTGTTGCAACGATATTGCGCTTGTCTGGTGCAACTGATGCTGCGACCGATGATGATGCATCATCGCACCGCCATGTCCGATGGCATTCGACATACCGCCGCCGCCTGCGCCGGGCATACCGCCAATGGCACCGCCACCGCCAACGCCCCGCACACCGCTCAAATCAGCGCCAAGTGATAGACCGCCCAATCCAGAAGCACTGCCATCCATGAGAATGGCGTGCGCCGTCGCGCTGTCGCAAATGTTCTCGCGCGAACTAGACTTGGAGCCACTCGCTCGCTTGTACGGTTCAACGGAGTAGCCCAGCTGGGCGCTGGTGCAATCCTGCAGTGTTTTGCGCAGCATCTCCTCGCTGAGGCTGCCGCTGCCGACGGGCGTGTTGCCGGTGCCAGTGCCGCGGTGCGAGGCCGCGTTGCGCAGCGCCTCCAGTATGTCCTCGTGGTAGCCGTTGAGCGACTTGAGCGTGCGCTCCACCTCCGAAACGGCGGCGCCGCCAATTGTGGACGCCTGAGTGCCATCCTGTGTGATCACCTCATCCGATTGGCTGTCATCGCACCACTTGTCCTTCAGCTGCTCGCCGTGCACGAGTCCGTAGCCATGCTTCTTCAGAATGCCCTTCTCTGTGTCCCATCCAATCGGAGTGTCATTCATTGTTGTTGGTCAAGTCAAGTTTCCATGTACATGTAAAAAAACATACAAATTTGGTACAGTCAGACAGTAGAGAGAGCAAGCAGCTCAACGTATACAGAGAATCACAGTAAGAAAGCGAGAGAGCACAAAAGAGAGACAGACATAAAGAGTGAGAAAGAACAAGAAAAAACGCGAGACAGAGAGCGAAAGAGAGCGTAAAACGCTCGAGATTTGATTGATAAATTATTTGTGCACGTCTTACAGTTACAGATACAGATACATATGCAGCTGTTATTTGTAATGACTTTTATCAGAAAAATAAAAGAAATAGCATGTCTTAAATAGAATTTAAGGGCAGCTGCATTTCAATATTTATGCTCTAATTTCTTCATCATATTTGAATAAGCCTTTTGAAATCTTTGAATCAGCAATTGAAAATTACTGACTGTTTAGAAATGTATATTCAATCTTCAGTTATTAGAGTACATAACTTTAAAAATTCGAATGATTCAATAGTGCTTGCATTCGAAAAAAGACAATTTTAAGATTTTCGTTGTCAAATTTTTGAATAATTGTAGTCTGTACTATATCATAACAGTAGTGCATCAGTAATGCTCTAATATTAGATTTTAGATATCTTCAGACCACTTAAAGTAAGATTGATCGCTTCAATGTTCTTAGTAAACGAGAATATAAAATAAATATCTTCCCAATGATCATTCCAAGTTGTGCTCATGTACGGGTAATTAGGATCTTAGAATTTAATTTGCTCTACTCCGAAATTATAACTCCAAAAAGGTGAAGTATGGTGGTAGTTGATTGATTTAAAACATTCTTAGGCTGCTGCAGTAACACAGAATAAAAGAAAATACGCAGTTGTGCTGCGATCTGTACTTGTGAAATTAACTAAAGCGACTATTCCTTGCTTGGAGGAATAACGAACAGAGAAACGGAGAAAACAGCATAATAGGTTCGCTAATGTTTGATAAACTTTGTGTGTAAATCAAAAGGAATGTCTGGACTCGTATGAAAGAGACAACGAAGGAAATATATGTATACTTAAAGTTACTGTTATAAAAACTAACGTTAAATAATTATATTAGTTACTGAGTTAAAAACCTTTAAGCTTGGTTCCCGAGTGGAGCCAATCCAAGATTATATATAAAGTATAGAGTATAGAATATAGAGTATAGAATAAAGGCAACTAACATATCTTAGAACTACAAATGAATTGAGTTTGATTAGTTAAGTTTAATAAATGTATTGTGTATAGCTGCAAAGGGTAAACAGGTAACGATTAAATGGTAAACAGGTAACGGCAAAAGTCACTGAGTACGAAAACGATTAAGCATGTGGTGGTCAAGTATACTCTAGATAAATATGCGTTAGATGTGTTGTATATTGTGTATAGTCTATGTATATTTGAAGTGGTATTGTAAAAGAACGTCTCAATGACTTGGTTGTTTCGTTATACCTAATATACATAGCATTACGATATACGATAGTTTATTGATAGTTTTGTTTTGGTATTATTTAGTGTAGTCTTGTATGCATGTAGTACATGAAGATGACCTCTAGCGACCTCTAGCGCATGAACATATCGAGTATAGAGTAGTAGAGAGAGATCAAGTTGTAATGTCTGTTGTTAATAAATGATGATTTATTGGGATATTAACCTGCATGTGATTGATCATCCTCACCACCAGTCGTATAGCGACGTCCATGTAGGTTCTTATCTCTGTATCAAATGGAAGGAGAAATTGTGATCATCGGCAGCGATAGATAGATCTGTGCTGGACTCACCTGAAGCCTGCTTGATTGGCGTACACCAATTTGCTGGAACCATCTAATGAGACTTCTTCGACGGAATGATGATTGGGCGCCGTTGCTGCTCCGCCGTACCCCTTTGGTATGGGTTTTTTTGAGAAGGGCGGATCGTACTTGAGGGTGGTTGTCTTGCGTCTATATAATTTATACATCGGTTGATATCGACGAGGTCAAGAGTTGTTTGATTTGTTTTGTTGTTTATTGTTTGGTTTATATTTGATATATGCGGCGTCATATTGTAATTATGTTTTAATAGATTTAAGATATTTTTTGTTTGGGTTTTTAGGTTTATTTTCAATTAAGACATAATACACACACAAAAGGAGGCATATACATAATGTACATATATGTACGTATATATATAAATATATGTCGAGTATGTTGCATCGATTTTGAGTTGAGTTGAGTTGAGTCGAGTTGAGACGAGTTGATTGAAGCGTTATAAATGGTGCGCATATGATTTTGATTGTGAAATCATATTTGCATTTTTACAGAACATCATTTTCGATACGTTTAAGGCATGTTTGATCGATTGATTAGTTGATTGGTCGTTGATTGGTTGGTTAGTTGATTGATTGATTGATTTGAGATACGATAATATACAAATATATAACATGTGTTGCATTTTTTTTATACGAAGTGTATGTGGCGTACGAAAGGGCCAATATACACACACCCACAGGCAAAGGCAATACACATACACACACACACACACACACACACACACACACACACACACACACACACACACACACACACACACACACACACACACACACACACACACACACACACACACACACACACACACACACACACACACACACACACACACACACACACACACACACACACACACACACACACACACACACACACACACACACACACACACATACAAGGAGGTGTGGGTGTGTGTACAGAAGGCACAAGGTGTGTTGTTTACATACAGAAATTTGTTGGATTTAATTTCATTGCATTTCGTTTGATTTTATTTGTTTTGAATTTGTATTTTAAATTTTAATTTGGATTAATTTGGATTTTTGATTTTCGGTTGTTTGTTGATTTTTTTGTTTTTGTTTGTTGTTTGTAATGGTTGTTGTTCGTAGTAGTTATTGTTATTGTTGGAGTTGTTGTTGTAGTATTAATAGTAGTAGTTGTTGTTGTAGTTGTAGTTGTTGGGAAACGAAAGGTTATGATGAGATCTTTGATTAATAAAATGCTCGCAATAGAATTGGTTTTACTTGTTTGCTTTTTTTTGTTTTCTTTTGTTCTGTTTTTGGTTTTTCTCTATGTTTTGTTTTTTGTGAAAAGTAAAATTAAGTGCCACATAAAGAATTTTGTTTGAATGCTAAGATAATTACAAATGGAAACGCAAACATAGTCGCTCCGCCTGCTCCTCTCAACTTGTATGTAGATAGATATTAAATACGAATCAAATATTTTGGATTTTCTTTTGGTTTCAATTCAATTGAGAGGGCAACGCGAATATGTATGTGTGCCTTTGTTATATGTACGAGCTGAATACATTGAATGTGCCGTTCCAAAACAAAAAAAACTTAATCGAATTATGTACATACATAGATATGTAAAATATGCATTAACCATGAAGTCATTCTAGCAAAATAGAAACATAGACAGAGACAGTGTAAAAGTGATAGTATGAATGAATGAATAATGAAATAGACAGAAAGAGAGATAGAGAGAGATAGATGGATAGAATTCGTACAGAGGACAGAGATTAGAAATTTCGGACCAACACGCACATTAAGAGTATCAAATTCAATGAAATTGTAGCCAAATACTCAACGACATAACACAAAACACAATAAATAATGGCGATCATAATCGCAATTCATGTAATTAGTTGGCACAGCTTAACTGTTAATGGAATTTTCAGTGTCTGTGTATGTGTGTGGTTGTGTGTGTGTTTGTAGGACAAACAGGGAATCGGGAAGAGAGAGAGAAAGATGGCATTCACCTGAAATCACAGAACAGACACACATACTTACATATAAACAAAGCTTCACTCATACATAAATTCCATCATACATACACACACACTAACACACACACACACACTTGCATATTCAAACAAACATTAATATATACATAGATACATACATACAATTGGAGCTGTGAGGGTATGAATTCAGTTATTTTACAAGTTGGGAAGATTGAGTTTAAATTGTTTTGTATTTATTTTTAGTTTTTTGTTTGTTTTTTGGTTTGCTCGAGACGAACAGCCAGAGAGACAGCGAACATAGAGTGTTAGTAAGTGAAAAAGATAGAGACAGAAAAAACATGGATGAGATATACAAGAGAGAGATAGAGACAGATTCAGAGAGTGAAAGAGAAAAAGAGCAAGGACGTGGAGAGACAGACAGATGTACACAAATTAAGAAGCTGAGGGTTGACGGATGGTAGGCGGAGGGTTGGGTGGATAAGGACGGTATTCGACTTACTTGTATGTATGCATGTATGTATGTATGTATGTATGTATGTATGTATATATGTATGTATGTATATATATATATACATATATGTATGTATGCATGTCTATGTATGTATGTATGCATGTATATGTGTGTATGTATGACACATATATGTATGTATGGTATGCAAGTGTGGCGAGTAGGTAATAATGTGTATGCAGCCTCATACGAATTGCGAAGTATGCGTGTGTACGTACATACATACTTACATAGTTTGTATGTAAATATGGGTGGTTCGATTGGGTCACAATTATATGTTCGAGAAATGCTGAGGCTTATCACATAACACACAATCGTTATCAGCACTTATCAGCAGGAGGATCATCGTCAATGCATTAAAATGTACTACGTTTTGTGTATAACTCTTGCATACTTTCAGGTGTCGCGCTTGCAAATTATTGTCTTGACTTACGGTTCAAAATTTTTTGTTGCATACTTTTGTGCGGCGCGAGAAAATGAATATTTATCAACGTATCGAAAGTTCTTACAATTTAATGGTGGCTGTGGGGAACTCGCCCATATGTTGTTGTATACTTATGCAATTTGTATTGATATTTTAATATGTACACGATGGCGGGAGATTAGTCCAGAGCAATGGCATGTTTTATACATATAGTGGAATCACAATGGACTATGCAGTTATGTATGCGGTCAATGTTGGGGCTTGAATATGTGTTGTAAGGTAATCTGTATGTTTGTTGTTATGTATGTGTGTGAGTGTGTGTGTTAATATCGAATATCGATGCACATACGATAGTACACAAAGAAAACATAGGAGAGATTGTTTCGTATAGGAATGTTTTCTGTGTGTATATAGTATTCTGATAGAGTACAATTAAATATATAGTACAAATTGGCTGTGATGGCGGCTCATCGGAACATCGCTGACTCTCTCAGCAGAAAGCACCACCATAACTCAAAGTCAGTTTCGTCTATGTTGGGCCCTAAGCATAATTACATGTTTGTATACATAGCAATATATATAGATCATCATAGCCGCTGTCATTGGAGACAATTGCTTCCCAACCTCCACACAATATCGTTTGACTTATTTTCTTTTCGTTTTTTTTTTTGTTTTGCGCTTTGTCATATATATATATTTTGTTTGTACTTTCGTGGCTTTGGGCTGCAAGTAAGGGGGGAGGGGCCGGGAACGAAACGAGGCCGTACGTAGTTGTGTTTACTGTATGACTATGTGTGGGCTATGTGTGTATGTATTTGTTATATATGTGTGAGTGTTAGTGTGCTTACAATTGTAGCTAGAGGTAAGTTTCTTAAGAATGATGTGGCATTTGCTAATATAATATTATGGAGATAGTACGTTGTGGCAGATGGCAGTAGTAATATTTCGATCATGTTTCGGGTTTTCAGTTTTATATGTATTTGGTTAATTCAAGGAAGACTAAACTGAACAAAAGTAGTAATGAAAATAGTCCACAAGATCAAGATCAAGATCAAGATCATGATCACGATCACGATTAATCATCACAATCACAATCACGATCACGACACGTTGACCACATTCGCCATTTCTTTTTCTTTTTTATTTTTATTTTCATTTTCTTTGCTTTTATTTTTGGTTTTTTTTGTTGTTGTTTGTTGTTGGTTTTTTTGGACAGCCATTTGGCCATTGGGTTTCAAATCTTATCGAGATTTTTTACTCATTAACAATAATCAAAAATAATTGATGCTGATACAAAACCATATGTTATAATTATTGGCTATGTATAATTGCTGAACTCAAATTAGAAATAATATTATTAATGATGCATATGTTATCATTATATGTTGTACTTGTGGTGTAATTAATCACTACGATTGCTGCCTATGCGAGAAGTATTAAATTTGACTTTGTTCATTTATTTATTTTCTCTCAAACTGCATTGAAGTGGGAATCTAAAATCATGCAAGTCTCTCTAGTTTGACTTTAGTTTGAGTGCTTTTGCGGTTACAATTGAGTAAAATTTAAAAACATCTACATGTTTGTTATTGCTTGCAATAAATGCTGCTCTCGATCTATTTTAAGCCAATTGCAGTCTGCAGTCTATGAAGTGAATTAATCTAGTATCACAATTGTTTAGTATTTTTTTCTTAGTTATTCAATTGAATGGAATTCCAATAAAAAATATTTCTAATTTGGTATGTACTAGTCTATTTGCAGTATATACCCTTGCATTATATTTCGTATATTTCTACTAATTCGATCTCGTATTCTTTCTTCTCGCTTTACGAACGAATTTTGTCGAAGGAAAAGTATAAAATTAAAATGTTTTATCAACATTAAATTGTATATTGACCATTCATTGTAAGGGGCACAACCCCAACAATAGCGAATTGGGGATTGCTCAGATTCTACATCTGATTGTAATGGATGATAAATGTGCAACCGTAAGTAGCAGTGTATCTGTGTGTGTGTGATTGGTTTGCAGATGAGTTATACATACATATGTACTTGCTTGTGGGAACGCTTAACGCTTGTATATGTACAACAAGTGGGATCTAAACAAATGCATACATATGTACATACATATAGTATAAGTTATGTATGTGCATATGCTTATACATGCAGCACTCATATGTATGTACATTGATGTTCACAAATATATGTATGCACATTTTTATGTCAATTGTGTATGTGTGTGCGTGTGCGTGTGTTTTGAGGAACTGGTGAAATAAGTACAGAATAAGTGAAGAATGGAAGCCAACAAGCGGTAAATAGTCGGAATATGTTATGCGCATGCATAGCGAGAAGCGATAAAGCACCCGTTGTTGTTGTTTTTGCTTCTGTGCTCATTTGCTGTGGTTGTTGTTGTGCCGTGGTGTGCACGCATGTATGCATCTATTGCGATCTAGCCTAGCTATTTACAGTTTTGCCTACCAAATCCATACATGCATGCACGCACTTGCACATGCACGTACTTGCACGTACATATAGTCCTCTATTTATAGTTTTCAGTTATCGTTATCGGTTATCGATAATCGTTGATGTAGGTGCAAGTGAGCGCAAATTGACAAAATACGCCAAGTTGGAAACAAAGCAAAGCAAAGCGAAACCAAACCAAACCTAACTCAAAACATAAATGACTATGCGTGACTCTTACTACATACATATGTACACACACACACACACACACACACACAGACTTACACACATATACAAACGTGCGTGTGTGTACATAGTTATGCACTAAATTCTACGACTCATAATGAGGATAACATTTTCGAGATTAAGAAAATAATTGAAAAATCGTTAATGAAACATATAAACAAAATATTGAGTTCATTTTTTTTTTTCGATTCTTGTTAGTGTTTTTCTGAATTTTTTCCATTTTTTTTTTTTTTTATATCTTTTAGTGTGTATTTTGTTTTTTTGCTTAGATTTTTTTTTGTATAATTTGTATTTAGAGCTGGCTTTTTCATTACTTCTTTTCAACTAACCTCAGACACAGGGAGAAGTTTCTATGTACTACAACTGACCTGTAGCACAATGCCATCAAGGTGAATGTTATAAAAACGAACCCTACAACTGACATTAGAACACCGACTAGGAACACTGTATTTGAGCCGTGGTAGTTCTCTATACGAGATATTTGATTAGCCATTTGTTTCGATACAGATGTGTGTGTGTATAAGAGTATAAGAATATGTGTATAAGGCATAGATCCAGAGAGCGAGAGCGAGAGAGAGAGGGAAAGTGTAAATATGTATGAGCGTGAGTGAGGGATTTAATTCCATTGCATATAGTATATATAAAGTAAATATATACAAATTATTATGTTTCGACAATATATTCAGTTTTTTGTTTAGCATATATATTTTTTGGTTTTTTAGTTTGTTTGGGGTTTATTTTATAGTTTTTCATTTATTGCAAGTTTTTACGATCGTTACGTTACGTTGTGATATATCATTGTTGTTGTTGTTGGAGTTTGAGTTTGTTATTGAGTAGTAGTTGTAGTTGTTGTTGTTGTTGGAATTGATGTTGTTTCATTCGATTCGTTTAATCGTTTAATGTTTACCAACACATAAATAAATATATACATATACATATTGTTGGATTCATAAATATATATATATGTATATAGCATAGTTTTATAGTTCAAAGTTGAAGGCGTTTGTTGTCGTCGATATCATTATTGCAGTTGATTGGGTGGGGTCAGCCGAAAAAAAAACAAAGCAAACAAATAACATTTTGTACGGTTTTTTCTTTTTTGGTTTTTAAATGTATGTATGTTACATTTTGGTTTAGTTTTTGGTTAGCTTTATTTTTGGTTTCTTTCCATATTTTTGTTTTTGTGGGGAGATTTCTCAATAGTTTTTGCGGCTCAGCACACAACAAACGGGGTAACCTTTGCAGCAACTCTCGCTGCACCACAATGCCAAACGTACACACACACACCCATACATTCATATATACATATGTTTGTACGTTTATATGTGTTGTTTGATGTTTGTTGGTGCTGGCCGCAAATGCATCGAATGAAGCCGAAATCAAACGATTCTCACAGTTGCACCTCGACTTGACACTTTAGCCAGCCAGCAGCAGCTCTATTGCTTTACAGTCTTCTTTACAATTTTCATTTTTAATTTGCATTTTGTTGCTTTCGTATTTTCGTTTCTAGTTTCTGCTTTCATTTTGAATTTTCGGCAACACCCAGACTATGACAATGGTAATCCAAACTATGCAAGACAATAACTAAATAACAAAAGGCACACCTCATCTTCATCCTTATCCTTATCCGCCTGCCTCTTCTCCAATTGTTACGACACTATTTTAAAGGTTTTTGGGTGTGCGAGCGTGTGTGTGTTTATGGGTGCGATTTCACGTATAGTCGACGCCCGTTCAAGCTATCGATAAATAGCACATTGAGTTGTTTATTGAATTGCATTACATTTTATCGAATCAATTACTTAATACTTAGTATGCTTTTATGATTTCATTTTGGAATCTTTAAGGTTGCCCCCCAAGAGTATGCTTTACATATTTTCTATTACATACAATCGTGGGTGGAATTTGTATTTGGTTTTACAGAAGTTCGACTGGAAGGTATGCATTATTATTTGGCTCGGTTACGGTTACCAGATAGAGAGTGAGAGAGAGATAGAGACATGTCAATGCATGTGTGTGCGTGCGTGCGCGTGCGTAAATCAATGTGGGTAAGAGGAAGTGGCATTTGGGTGCACTTGGGATGGCACTGAGTATAAGTATGAGTGTGAGTAGATAGGTCGGTAAGCAGAACTGAGTATTGAGAATAGTGATCGTGATTGGAGGAGGGGGAATGTGAAGTTTAGTATGTATGAAGGAAGAGTCGAGCGTAGTTGATATGATTGTGTATATCTACATATGTATGTGTGTGTGAGTGTATATGTGGCAGTGTGTGTGCATGTATGTACACATGTGGACATATACATATATACTTAGATGTTGGTACCTTCACTCCCTTACGAGACGTGTTCAGCAAATGAGTACGTACATTTAGCGATATGTACATACCCAGAGAAACAAGATACATACATACATATACGCTGACATACATATACAAAAATTACAAAATAGAAAGGTTAACACAGATACGGATATTTCATGAGCTAGGGCTCATTGGCACATATGTAGGTACATCAAGTGGTACATCAAATACAACAACATTCAGATATACGTAGATATCTATGTAAATACGGACAAACATTTACTTGTATGCAAAACAAAGTGAAATTATAAAAGTCCATAAACATCTATGTACACCAATATACATACATCATCATATGTATACATATATGTATGTACATTCATAAGTGAATATAGCATATGGAAGATATGGCAACAAAGCGTACGAAATTAGAACGGCACAAATGACGACACAAAAAGAAAAAAAAAAACTGTTTCTCCTCACAATATGTATGCACATGCATAGTATATATGTATGCAATGTACGTATGTACAGTGCAAGTAATGTGCAACAATATGCTGGCGACTTACATACATACATACATACATATATGTATTTACAAACGAGCACATGCATTCGGTCACAACATACAACATACACATACATATGTACATACACGCGTATTCATATGCATGTGTGTGAGTCGCAGGTCAGATAATAGAGAGGGGAAATCACCCATGTTGAAAGAGAGAGAAAGAGATAGAAAACGATAGAATAGAATCGAAATTGGAATAGTCTGACCTTTGACCTGGGTGCATGATGCAAACGAGTTCGATTGACATAAAGCATCGCCGTCAATCATTAATCAAACCCTGCCATCTGCCTTCCTGCTTTACGCATATGTATACATGTACATATATGTGTATGAGTGTGTGTGTGTGTGTGTGAGTGCGTCTGTGTGAGTGTAACTGTGTAACCATGTGGGCGTGCGTGTGAGTGTAGCGTGCTCGCAGGATCGGTGCAACCGATTGTTGACTTGCTTGGTACTCTACCTGTAGCAAACGGCCAGTGTTGCAAAACTAATGAAGACACATTTGACGATAACTGTTAAAATGATGACCATGGTTAATGTGCTGATCCTATTTTGGTCAGAGGGGTCTGGAAATGGTGGTTGCATTTTATGTTGCGTTAATTTAAATTATTTCATTGTCATCTCATTTTTATTGCAAATTAAACAAATTTTTAAAATAAATATCAACTTAACTCGCTGCTAAACTCTGATTACTGTTAGACTATACATTTTAATTAGTACTGTCAAATATCAATACCCCAAAGAAATAAAAATTCATGTATTACGATAATATGCCGAGAAAAAAAAAAATGTTACCCATTCAAGTAATGAAACGATTATTTTAAACTTTGCGCAAAATCTTAAGAGTATAATTTAATTGATGTGCATTAAAGGAGAAACACATTATATTGATCCAAAAAATACCTTTTCTATTCGGTACAAAGAGATTATTTTAGAATATAATATATAGTATTTTATGACCTCGACAAAGTTTAAAAAATAAAATGTCATGCAATTTTGAAATTGAAAATAAAAATATTAAAAACTCCTGCTTTCATACTTTAAGATTATGGCAAATTGAAATTAAATATAGGAAGAACACAAAACAATACAAAAAAAAAGTGACATTGATTTGCACTAATCAGCATGCACGTTATGTGAGTCTGATTTGTTTGAGTCTTCACAAGAATATATATATATATATATATATATAAATACAAAAATACATATATGATCTGACTGAAAAGGTCAAGATAGGTTAACTTTTGTATTATTTTAATTTTTTGTTGGTTAAAAATCGATTTGATGAATCGGTTGATGAACTGAGTGATTTGATGTAAGAGCTACAAATGGTCCTAATATATATATATATATATATCTTATATATGCAGTATGTATATATATATATATATATATATACATATATGTAAAGTATCTGTATATTTTCTAGTTTTGTGGATTTGTTGAACTACTCTCTCGTAAGGGCGCTTCATCGCCTTCATTGATTTCGGCCTAACGACTAGTGAACGGTGTAATTACCATTGTCATACGAGTAATCGAAACCAATTGTATATGTATATTAATCGATTGTGTATCGAATTGCAATCAAATCAATTATCAATCTGCTTGAGAGACCGTGTGAGTTCGCTATACTTTCATTTTCTTGGGATTAGTTGTAGCAATGTTAGTACCGTTGCTTAACTGTTGCCCCTCCAAATCGCCCGATTGGCTATGTTAATTAAGTTGACGTTAGTTTTACAGTCTAATTACGATACATCAGATTCGCAATATGCACATACATATGTACATACACATAGAGCGTACATACGTATGTAGATATATCGAAAACTGTTTCAGGCTGTCGACACACAAACCAATCTCTCTTACCATATGGAGTTTCTTTCTTCTCCATTTTGATTGTATTCTCCGGCGTTGGGAATGCTTCCGTTGGCAGTGGTGTGGTCAACAGCACCACGGTGCTGCAGTCTGTGCCGCCCCAGCCCATATCGCAAAAGCATCGGTTCGCATTCGTGCAGAACTGCAAAAAGAATGCGAGCATACAAATAAAAGTAGCCATATGACACATATGTGTGTACATGTGTATGTATGTACATACATATGAAGTCAACATTAATTACATTATGAATGATGCACATGTAAGTGACTATGTATTAATGTGTAATAATTTATGTGCATATATATTATATATGAATGTATTCATATATGGATGTACATAGCAATGTATGTACATATATGTATGTACATGTATACATACATATGTGTGTTAATATCTTCTTATACATATACGTATGTATCTATGAATGTTTTTATATTCATATTTACATGCACTTATATGTACTTGTATGTATGTACTTACATATGTATATTTTTCATGTACATATGTAATGATATACATAAGTATGTGTACATTCATGTATGTATAAAGATATGCATGTATGTCTATATGTATATATGCATATATGTATGTAAGTACATACATATACATATGTATATTTTTGTGTGTATAGGAGTATGTAGATGTAGGCAGGTATACATACACATATGTATATAAGTATGTCTACATAGAGGCATACATTTTAGTGTCTACATACATATATGTTTATGCATGTTTTGTATGAATATTCTTGTACGTATTACATATACTTGCATACATATACTTGTATCGATATATGCATGCATAAATTGATGTATTTAAGTACGAACGTATTCATGTTTTCATACATATATGTATGTATGTATGTGTTAAGTGAGCTATGCATGTTACGTAGTTGCAACGTGAAAATATGGTTGTTGATCTTTTTGCTATGCCACTTACACCATGCTCTGAGCACTCTTGACCCTGCTTATTCGTTGGGCACTTGGTTGAATCCACATGAGGGAAAAGACTGACGCACGTTTGGTTAAGGCAAATCAAATTATCGCCACACGGAGTCCCATCCTTGACCAGGCCATGCTCGGGATAGCTATTGGAGCCCACTTGACCGCTGGTCGCCCTGTAATTTGTCAATGGAGAAATGTGAAAATTCGTTATCGATAACTAACCACAATTCCGTTCACCCCCATATGGATTTTATTCCCTTTTGCCTACCCTCCCCACCCATTCCCCGTTTCCCCGTTACGCACTTGCATTCATACTCCTGCCCTTTGATGGAGATTATGGTGCGAGAGTAAAGCTGGTCGATGCCATCGTTAACTGGCTGCCTCTCGCCCTCCTTGCACTGCAGCGTGCCGCACTGGACGTTCCTATGTGAGCGAGATGAGAGAGAGAGAGAAATGCAATAGGTTACTTACGCACTCCATATATTAGATGCAGCAAAGATACTGATGAGTTTTCTCTTTCTCAAGAAAAACGCAGCACCAACAAAACCGAAAATAAAGGCAACTAAATCAAACATGTTTCCACGACTTAACGTCATGCACAAAGCTATAAAGCGTTAAAGGTGATTATTCTGAACACTGAGCACTGAACACTGAACCCTGAACACTACATACTTGCTATGGGCTTAAAATAAACTCACTCTGGTTCGCATTTGATGTAATGCTCGTTGGCATCGCGACCGCAGTGACCGTTGATTGAACCCTTTGAATTGAACTGCTCGTAGCACTGGCGATCGGCCGCAAAGCCGCCGTAGCCCCAGATAGCCTCGCATTGCAGCGTCAGCGTTGGACAATAGCCCTGGAAGCAGTAGCCTGTGATCGAACAAAGAAGCCAGTTAGTTGATGTATGCACATACATATATGTATGTATGTTATGTTCGAGTTACAGACTATATAGTAGACTGGTAGTCACCTGAAACTCCCAATTTACTGAGACCGCAAGGTGAGCCGTTCTTCTTGTAGATATCAATGGGACATTGACCGACCTCGCCATCACAATATTCGGGCAAATCACATTCGTTGTGCGAGTCGCGGCAGATGTAATCTTTGGGTCGCAGCTGTCCAAAAGCACAGCGCAAAATAAATTTTGTTAAATTTAAGGGCAATCACAATTTTCCGCTTGATGCACTTAATTTCCCCCTCTCGCAGAGAAATAATTGAGGAAGAGGAAGAGGAAGTGGAATATGAACTTACCCGGCATTGGTCGCAGCAGGCACCGCTGGCACACTGTGCCTCCGACTTGAGCTTACATGTGATGCCATCACAGCATGGGTCCAAAGCGCACTCCTCGAATGTGCCACAGTCACACTCCTCGTCCTCCTCGATCACTTTGTTGCCGCAGTTGCGCCGCAGCTCGATCTGCAGGTGACAGTGTAATTAAATTACTTGATAAATGCCACATTTCCTAGTTGTATAACAAAAAGTCCGATTGGAGGATTCATGCATCTTCGAATTGCCAAAGATTGCAGGGTATTCGGTAGTCAAGCAAGGACATTTCGTATTGGCTGTTGCTGTTATCTGTCCTGAATGCAGTTTCCTGCTAGCCATCCAGAGAAGTTCAGCCCGCATTACAACCAACCGCAGCGGCAATTTGAAGCATGTTTTGTATCGATTGGAGAGGGCTGGTTTCATGTTGCCTGCTGCATGTTGCATGTGACAGGCTGCATATAACATATGGCATATGGCACACATAGCAGAAAAGGGGGCTTAACTCTTACCTCATTGGGCTTGTTGAGTAAACAAAGACCGTGACCCGTGCGCAATGCGTCAATGTAATCCTTTTTACTGCATTCCGAAAATTTGTATGGCTGCACATTCTCCTGACCGACTATTGACTGTGCCATTATGCATCCGTGCCAGTCCCGACAGAAGCATTCCTCACCTGCGAAATGAAAACAGATAATTGAGAAGATAATATACATAACTTAACTCAACAGCTAGCATTTCAAATTCAAATTTCAATTCTTTTCAATTTTGATAAGTAGACAATTGGATCGTGGAATATTGCACAATACTTACGACCATCGTCGTGGCCCATGCCAATGTTGTGTCCAATCATGTGGGCCATGGTCCCAGCTAACAGATGCGGCTCGTAAACATTCACATCGACGCTGATACCAACGGCACGCGGTGTGCAAACTGTCTCGGGCACTGCCATGCCAGCCTCGCCACCCGCAAAAGTCTCTCCACTGTGCAAAAGATAAATTTGAAATGATATATGTATATGTATGTAGATGCATGGATGCATTTATGAACTGAACGCTCTAATGGCAGAGCCACTTACGTTAGCAGCTGTGTGGTATCGCGTTCGATTTGAAAGAGATTCCTAGAGGTGTAATCGTTAAAATTGGATATTGCCTTGCTGATGTCCTTGCTGCCATCGATGGCCGCCTGATTTTTGCCCCACGTCTCAATGTATACCACCGAGACACGAGTGTTCAGCGTGCGGAAATACTGTTTGTAGTCCCGAGCATTAAAATTCGCAATTCATTGTTATAAATATGTATATATTTATATATGTAATACATATATATACATATTATGTATATTATATTATGTATATATATGGTATATGCAAACTCACCAGATCAGCTATATTGGCCACCTGTATGGCATCGTGTATCACCTCTGCACGTGTGCTCCCATTGCGCTTCTCGAACATGGCCTTATCCACTATGATGGCCGTCTCAATGTATTTGGTGGCCTCGCGCACATCTCGCTTGTAACGCCCCGCCCCATTTGGATGGATTTCATCGACAACGCCCGCCGACAGGTGTTTGGTCCGTCGCGACAGTCTCCAAGAGTCCAAATTGCCAGAGTTTGCGCATCCTTTGTTGGCCTTGGTGCGTGCTTCGAAAATGACGTGCGGATGTTTCTAAATCAAATTAAAGTCGGTAGCATTAAGTGGCGTTTGTTGTGTTTGTCATGTCTTTTGGGCATCGAAAACGATAGCATCGATACTGTGTACTCATACATACGCGCAAACTTTTTGGCAAGCGCTTTGAAAAGTGTGTACACATCAAGTGAAAATATACCAAATTTATTTTGTGTACCCATATTATTATATACATACATACATATCCATATGCACGTATGTATGTAAACGCACAATTTGTGAGTAAACATCATTTTAACTCAAACGCAATTTCACATATGTACATATGTATGTACATATCCTATTTTATGCTCGTAATATTTGAATAGTTGCAAATTAACAACAAATATTATTATTATATTCTTGTTAAATTCGGTATTTATTAGAGGGCAACAATAATGGAGTGAAAATAATAATCCAAATCCAAATTTGGAAAGCTAAATCTGTACAATTGGAAATTAAACTGTAAGTGCACACATGCGATTGTATATATGTATGTACATACATACGTACATATGTATGCATGTACATATGACGTAAAAGAAACTTACCGACAGATCTCCGCCGTAAAAGGGATGAATCACAAAGGTCTCGTTGCCAATGTGAATGACGCCGCTAACTCCGTTGCAGGTGTGAAAGGCAGCACTTGCTCCCGGATAATCCTTCACTGTGCCATGATAGTAGCAATGCTCGATGTCCTGCAAGTAAGAATGGATGTAAAGATAATTAATAATGCCGTATGAATCGGGTTTTAAATAAAAATCACAGTGCATTAGATTCGTAGGATGAACATAGCTCTTTATTGACTTATATATGTATGTATGTATGTACGTATGTATTATGTAAATATCAAAGATCATATGATATTAGAGTTCATCTCAGCTATTGTTGCAATCCTAAGTTACCGTTTATGCGATTCGTTTCGATTAACTTCAATTAAACGAGTTAGTTAATTGGGGTGTTTGTTTGTTTTTTTTTGTTTTTGTTTGTTTCGTGATTATTAAAGTACAAGTATTTATCTTTGGTTTTGTTTGTTGACATAGTTATTGTCTTCGGTGTAAGAAGGCACAGTATACGCGACATATTGCGGCGTCCATTTACCATTCGAATTCGCAATATTTCGATTGCATTTTGCGGCACGCAGAAGGAAATCTTGTGAATTCGAGGGATAAAGAAAAACCGATGCAGGTTTGAACGCAATGCTAAGGAAATCAATGAAAATTCTCGTGGTAGTTTACACTTTGCATGTTGCTGTTGTTGTTGTTGTTGCATTGTATCTCGAAACATGACTTGAATTTTGGGGCTAATTGATTAGTTGAGTGATTGATTCATTTGCCTATTGATTTTGATGATGGTGCTGCTATTTCTAACTAGTGAATAGATTGAACTTTTTTTTTGGTTTTTTTTTGTTTTTGGTTTTTCGGTTTGTGGCAGTTGTTAAGTTATTATTGTTGGTTCTGCTATTGCCCCACTTGCTGTGCGACTCTCTTCTCTATATAAATAGGCACTCGGCTGCCCGTTCCAGATCCCAATTTTCCTTAGAGAGCACAACGCGCGCCTCGTGCTCATCGATGCCCAAGTCCTTGAGGCGTTCTATTTTCAGATCTAGTTCGGGAAACGTGCATGGTCCGCCAGCATACGCACTGGTCCAATGCTTAGCCGTCAGCAGAAAGAGATCGTGCCTCTTCTTGAACTGAAACGCAACTACAAAGTCCTGCCAATCATCTGGCTCGGCGGCGGTCAGCAATCCCTGCAGCGATAATAAGACAGTGCGCAACGTCATCGCTGCGGCCCAATGATCCTTGAGGATATCCATGCGAAAAACGCCGGTCACCGACGAGACGTTTGGATGCCAAATGCGTGTCACGAATCGCACCTCCGGCGGAGTGTATGGATACATATCGGGCACTTTGATGTCCAGCACAAACTTGCCGCCCTCATAGGGCGTGCCTCGAGGTCCAGTTATCTCGCCTCGCAGCTCTGTCCAGCTGTCATTCACCAGCTCCACCTTGACCAGGCATTCGCCGCTGAAGCTCAATAAGCCTTCCTTAAACTCACGCTTGATGCGAGCCTCAGACATGTTTGCCATGTTTGACCCTTGCGCTTTCAACTCGTGTTTTTTTGTGGCCTTCCAGTTTTGAGTTTCTAGTTTTAACAGTTGCCAATTCGCCAGTTCACGTTTGAAGATTGAATAGCTTTTTATCTACTTAAATATATACAGGGGAACGCTTCTGTATCTATATGTTTTTGTTTTTTTGTTACTTCTTTTCATTGAACTGTTGAAATGTCTGAAAATGAAACTAGGGTTGCTAGACTGCTTTAGACTAGTGCTATCTACATATAATTGATGACTACAAGTACTACAATATGTACATATACAAGTATGTATGTAGAAACCCTAACATCAATTTGCATTATGCATTCTGTACTCACATGTCGATTGCCGTCAACGAGATATCCACCAACGTGATAGTGTTTCTGCTGTATGTTGGGCGAAAGTAGTTGACTGCAAGCAGATCAGATAGAATCGAACCAAATCGTTTACCCCAAATATGAATAGTTTGTCAAGTTATTGCCATACTTACGAGTTTAATTCCAAATCCAATCGAAATTTGTGATTAAATGCCTTGATGAGCAACGAAGTGCGGTGGAAGTGCTTCTGCAATTGAGTGAAGCAGACATATATAAATACTAAATGAAGAATACCAATCGTATTCATATACTATATATATATATATACTATATATATATATATATATATATATATATATATGTATATACATAAGTTTGTCCAGCACTTGATTTCACTTACCTTTGTTCTACCTCTGCTAAATCCACTGTCATCGTGTGGGCGTGGTCTTTGTCCTGGCTATAAGCATACAAAAATAGTGTGAAATTTCGAATAAGTGATGACAACACCAATACTAGCATAAGACATATACAGATATAGTATACGATTCACATAGAACGGCTGAGACGGGGAAGAAAGTCGACTTCTGATCATCACCAATCACTGTTATATGTGTAATTTCTTTGCAATCTATTTTGGCTAAATTCGTTGTGTGTTATAACAAAAAAAATGAATGAATTAAATGTTATATATACATATTTGTTTCTTGAGTGTTTCCGAGTGTGAGTGTGAGTGTGCGTTTGAATGATGGGACAAAATGATAGCACGAATGAATGAAAATAAATGTGAACATACCATTGTGTCTGTTTCGATTTTTCTAGTATTTCTCTTATGCAAATCTTTGCGTACCTTAGGGACACTGACTTCACGAGTTGAGATTCCCATTTTCTCATGATGACGCAGCTGTACCGGATAGATTATCTGATAATAATGCCCACCGATACGACGCACAAGCTCCTGATTTTGTCTATACTCTTTGAGTAAGCGTTCCACTTCGCCTGCAATGGAGATGTGAATATAAATGTTAAAATTATGTAAAGCGACCTGCCATAATTTTTAATTAAATAACTGTAAATCGTGCTCAGCATAAATCCCCTCATTTCTTTAGCAATTTACTCAGTACCCACAGTCCGTCAAGGGTTGATAGTGAAAGACGACCTGCTGATTTAAGAACCTTAGAATCGGATAAAACTATAAAAAACAAACCCTAAAAACATGAAATAAATAAATTCACAAAATGTATGTTGAAATCTAAATGCAATATCAATTTAATTGAACTTAATTGGTATTTCATTATTGATCTGCTCTTGTAAGATATATTTCGCTACTCACCAACAGGACTTTCTTCGTTCCAAAATGAATCATCGAGTGTATAATCAGCTTCTGCAAAAGAATACAAAATTGATTAGTGCGAATCAACGCAATTATCATGTGAATGCGGAATACGGGTAACGGATTACGGATTACGGAATGCAAATGACATCAAGAAAATGGACCCAGCATAACTAAACTAAACTTATTTATGTTTTACATCAAAAATGTAAAATGTACATTGTAAATAATTGAATATTTTTCCAAAGTGAACGGGAGCGAGCACCTTTCCAGTTTTATCTTACCACAAATTGGATTATAAATACTAAATGGACTGAAAAGCTCTTCAAAAATTTAAAAGGACCATTTGCTTCAGGGTTGAGAACAAAAGCAGCAACAAAGTATGCGAATGTGAAAGCCGGTGAATGACTCCAAGGGAAAGCTTTCAAGGATATTCACACTATCCACCCCGAAGACAAAAGCTGCAAATTTATCTACTTAAGAGCTGCAGTTTAAATAGGCACCCACTTTGGACATGTGATAAAATTATAAACAACATAATAATAATAATAATAATAATAATAATAATAATAATAATAATAATAATAATAATAATAATAATAATAATAATAATAATAATAATAATAATAATAATAATAATAATAATAATATTGTTGTAATAATAAAAGTGAAGTTGCATTTTCTATTTCAGGAATTGAAACATTTTCAAATGCAACTCGTAAGTGAGTACTTATGCATAATGAATATGTTCGCTTTGCATAATCGACAACTAATTTATAAAGTACTTTGCGTTCTTTCCATCTCTCTATCTCTCTCTCTCTCTCTCTCCGTCTCTTTCTCTTTCTCGGCTGTCCAGCTGTTGCTTGCGACCATATAACGTTTCAGAATCCAAACGCTTTGCCAAGTTTCATATGCAACGGTAAAGCGTAGGAATTCTAAAACACTACCATGGCCTGAATTTTGTAATCGGATTAAGTTCACTAACAATTTACACAAAATTTACCATTTTCCACATAATAATAAGCTCTGAACTATATGTTTCTTTCCTTTTTTACTGTTGTACTATTTGCAGAGGACCACTTAACCTCACTAAACTGACTTAATTTTACCGAACAGTAACAATAAACTCCCACTTTAAGCGGTGTATGTATGTATGTAAAGTAATTGCGTTTTCATCCTTACAGTATATAAGCCGATATGTTGCTTTCATTAGTCGTGGGGCAACAAGTTGAATCCCACGAGGAGACGCTTGCATTAACTTCAATGCGATACAAAATACCTAACGTAAGCGCACTTTATTTAGTCTCGCAACTTTCGTGAATTTGCATTATATATGCCTGGATAACACGCAATACGATGCGATGAGATAAGATGAGATGAGTCATCTCTTCCATCCAGCTGATCCAGCTGATGGATGGCATGACATATTACATGCGAGTATTACCGCAAATGACTTTCAATTGTGCCGGAGGCGACGTGACAAGGCAGCCGTGACGTGCAATTTAATCTAATGACGTAAAGACACATCAATATACATATAATATACACTGAGAAAAATATTAAATTTGCCGACGCTGTCCGATAAATTCTATATTCGAATTTATTTGAATTTAAATAAAAAACAAATGAAAAGATAGGATTTCAAGTTTTGTATTCAATTATATTATAATATTATATAATATTATATGATATTATCAAATAATACATATTTCATGAGCTTCTCTTATTTGTTTAAAATAATTATGAACTTAAATTTAAGCAAACGAATTAACGAATTATCAGCTAAGATCCAATTTGCTACTATTGTCGAAAGCAATTAAAACAATTAAAAATGCTTCAGAAAGGAAGTCTTGAAATTTTGAAGGATATTAGCGCTGAGCTGGCGAAACGGAAACCCTTTTGCCATTTCGCCATTTAACACGTTCGATATAAAAACGTGTGCCAGACTATTACAATCAGAGTCAAATTCGGAGTCAGAGGAGTAACCCCTTAAAAACACCGAGCGACCCGCAAAGCGACCTCGGTGATTACAAAAACGATAAACGACATTTAAAGCTCTAAAGGCATCGACCACCTGTAACCTTAGCTATATACATAAATCCCATGAAGTAGCCTCAATGTGTGCAAGTCTATAACAATTCCGCTGTTTAAACAACCATATTATTTACTGAGCTGAACTGCATTTAGCCAAGAGTAACCTGTTACCTTTTACCTGATGCCACCAGATACATTTTGTGGCACGGGACAAGGCAGCAGAAATATGATAGCAAAAGTGCTCGCAAAAGTAGCAATATTAATAGTCCGAGCTTTTAAAGCTCATAAGCTGTAATAAATTAAACATTAATATCAGAACTCAATAATCCAGACAGCAGTTATCTGTTTGTTTAAAATTTGTCGAGTCCAAGAATAAGGATTTCCCAGAGGGGTGGAATGAACTTAAATGAATGATCCGCTTGCAAAGCATATAGCAGGAAGCTAATAGAAGCCGTCCTAAAAATAGCATCCACTTTCAAGCTAATTTGCGGCCAACGAGCATCAAGTCCATGATGCTTTACGCCAGATAGTGACAGCTTACCCAAAAGATGGATTGCAGAGGCAAAGTCGAAGCCAAGCGAAGCGAAACTATGCCAAAATTACAGTCACTGGGGAGCTATAAAAACACTCAGGTGCAGACAAAGACGACGGCAGAGTTACTTAATAATCCGCTTCTACTATACACGCGTAGACTCTTTAGTTAAGTATTCCCTATATTGATCGCAGTCATTTAATTTATTCGCATGATGGAGTTGTTAACGGTGCTTAACCAATCAGCAACAGCAATAGAAGATTATCCATTCTACTAAAAGCAAGTTTAAGTACATTTCCAGTTGTTTTTACCGTAGGGTATTGTAACTTGGTTAGTCAGATAAAACTTGTAAAAGCGATTAAGGAAATAATTGCCGATGTACTCAATATATATTATATATATACATTAGTATTCTTTGGTATATTTTTAGAAAAATTACCGGACTGTTGTTCGTTTATTAAAAGTAGATAGCGGTTATCCTTCAGTCCTATTTTAAATTTGAATTTTTTGCCATACATATTACAACAAACTAAATTATTGTCAAAAGTTGACTTCATTAATGCTAACTATTTCGTGCAACTAGATTTCAAATTGATGTACTTAGAACAATAAGCCAGAACACGCATGGCATCATTGTCGATGAGTGAGTGAGAACGAATAGGAGAAATCTGCTGTCAGTCATGGGAAAAAGGTCAAGTCATCTGCATCCGATATACATATAGTGTATGTAGTATATACAAACATACCATAAGTACTACATACATATGAATGTATGTACATATGTATGCATATATGTACATGCAGCTGATATGGTCAGTACAATTCATATTTACAGTCTCATGCGGTGACACCAAGCGCAATGCGAAAGAATATCGAGCACAGTCAGGACTGAAAATATTATACTGAGTACATTGAATACTACTCGCATGCAGCTGCAGGTTGAAGATTGTCGCCGAAGGGGACGAATTTGCATCCCCAATCAATCTACTCATTCTTCATCTTACTCGCACTCTGCTCTCATCGCGAAATTGTGCTGGCAACGCAGAAAAAATGTTGTGTTATATTTGCACAGTGTGTTTATATTGCGGCTCTGCATTGTTGCACTCTAGCACCAGCCACCAAGTGGCCCAGTGGTCCGGGAGTCTGACAACCCGTGCCCAGCCCAACCAACCCGTACATACATACATATGTATATCCCCATAAACTCAGCACAACTCATCACAAACATATGTATGTACATTGTATACATAGTATGCGGACACGTCGAGTACGGATATTTGGGTTAAATCCAACAAAATGAGCATCAATCAAAAGCAAATTGCGTCTGCAGCATTGTAAGCAAAGGATCCCAAGGGATATTCTATGTAAAGGCATTTGTGTATGTACTACATACACAAATATACCTTTTTTCACAGGGATTGACGGCTCTCGTGGTCTATTAGCTTTTAGCAATAAAAGCCATCGTTATATGTACCAGATTATCTAAAGATTAACAAAAAAAAAAACAAATAATCATTTTCAGAAATTCGATCAGCTTATTTTTTATACTATCGACGCACTAAAGCAAAAGAAATTTTTTTTTATTTGATTCCATTATAAATTTTAAAATCAATTTAAATCAAAATATATCGCCGAAGATAAGTCATTTAATTAAGACCACAACTCTGCTTTGATCATTCTTAAAGTGAGAATATTTGTTAGATTAAAGGACATTCTAAATTCTAGAAAAAAATCATACATCAATACAAAACATTCTTAATCATAGATTGTTCAAGATAAATAGAAAAATAAAAGCATTTGTAATTGTTACATTTCTTTTTGAACCCGCGAACTCCCAGCTCGTTCAAGATATTTTGCGATATCTCTATTTACTGAGCCAAGAGCAATAATATTTCATATTTTAATTTTATGTTTCACTTAGAGAAAATTCTTGAACTTTTGATCTTCAAATAAGATTTTGTTAATCCCCTAACGATTGTTGAACACTATAAGAAACTTTAAAATTGAAATCTTAAACTTAAGAGTTTCTTTCTAGATTTTAGAACATTCTCTCTGACATGTACAAATGTGTTTGTTGGGCATTGAGTAACTTTACCACTATCTTGCAAAAGAATCTATATTTGCAACCATAATCTACAATTCAATATTTTCTAAGTAATTAAAACTTAAAATGACAACTCATAAACACGAAGCGTCATGTATATCATAAATAATATTTTTTAAAGAGATCTGTCCCAACAAAGCCCAATTCATATGCTTTAATAAATTTATTACCAGGGAAAAACATTTAGTCAGCCAATTCGACAACTGACCAGCCCCAAGTATTAAGTATGTTAGAACAATAGCAAGAGTTGCACAAAAGTGAACAATGCACATACATATGTATTATATGTACGTATGTTTATCTGAATGCAGAATCATAAGTCCATCCACATGTTGAAGGACTAAATACAAGGATTAAATCGAATTCTATCGAATTCAGCCAATAGCAAGACGATGACTATTGTTAATGATTTCCAGCTTGTCGGCGAACAATTGATAAATCTAATGGAAGAGAACGAATCATAGATGAATACCTGATGCCGCTGCCTTGATGCTTTTGTTGTGTCGCCCATTGTATTGTTGTGAGGTTAAGTCGAGGCAACAAAATCTCTGGGAAAGTTTAACAGTTGCAATTGACCAATGAATAGAGTAGAAGTACGATAACTGCAATGCACTGTGTGTGAAGCATTCAGAAGTTGCCAGTTGAACTTGCAACTTCTCTCTGGACTCTGCTTGTTAATAACAAGCTGTTAATAACAAGTTGTTATCTGTCAATTGCAAATATACTGAAATGCACTGTGCAGTTCATAGTTGGGTAAACATCGTTTAATATACTAAAGAAGTTTGTTCATTAGTTTTTGGTCAGTGAACTAGGTGGCTCATTTGATTCATTTGATTTTGTTCCCAACGTTGTTCTTAGTTATATTTTGTGCACTTTTTTGACGTTCTTCCTTATTTTCATTCCGCTTTGTTTTACATCAAGTATGCTATAATTTTTAGAATGATAGAATAAAGCAATATTTTTTAAGTGTGCTTTTAAAGTGTTGCCACATCAGTTCAAAGAGCGATAGTGAACAACAACCGCATAGCAAATGATTAATCAAAGATGGAACATGTGAACTAAAACGAAATAATCAACTGAACAAAAAAGAACGATGAAGGTGAACGTATTCTGTTCCTTTAATACTGAATTGGTAGTTGTTATTGACTCGTATTAGCTCGATAAATAAACAAGTGAGAAAGTTACAGTTGAGTGTGCTCGACTGTGAGATACCCGCTACCCATTTTGAATAAAAGCAAAATATTGCGGTATTTTTTCAAAATATACCAAAAATGCAAAAATACTAAAAATATACCAAATGGTATTTTTGTTATATCGATATAGTACCACATTCAAAATATACCATAGACGGCATAATATACCAGATTGTCGGCCAAAGCAACCAAGACCCCTAGTAAGTAGGCGTTTTTGATCATACAAAAGTATTTTTTTAATAACTTCGACAATTTTTATCTGATCGCAACCAAATTTTTAGGAATCATAACTACTATAGTAGTTATTGTATATACCAAAATTCGCAACTCTAGCTTTAAAATTACGCTTGTTATTCGATTTTTTTTGATTTGCGGGGGCGGAAGTGGGCGTGGCAAAAATTTGAAACAAACTTGATCTGCGTGCAAACATAACAAATGCTGTCGAAAAAATTATAGCTCTATCTCTTATAGTCGGAAAGGAACCGATCTAACGTTGACGACCATAGCAAGCGTAAAAAGGACAATGATTTGAGAGTATGCACCTGGAATGTACGAACTTTGTACAGACCTGGTGCTGCTCAACAACTAGCAGATACCCTCAACAAATGTAGGGCTGACATCACTGCTATCCAGGAGATGCGATGGATAGGACAAGGCTGCATAAAGAGGAAGAACTTGTGACATTTACTACAGCTGCCATCCAAAACGGCATGAATTTGGTTGTGGTTTCGTTGTAGGTGCCAGGCTGCGGCGCCGAGTCTCTCACTTTCAGCCAATAAACGAGAGAATTGCAACGATCCGAATTTTTGCCAAATTCTTTAACATCAGCCTGATATGCGCACATGCCCCAACGAAGGAAAAGGACGATGCCACCAAGGACGCTTTCTATGCGGAGCTCGACCGAGCTTATGGCCGCTGTCCTTCCCATGACATTAAAATTCTCCTCGGAGATTTTAATGCCAAGGTAGGACGAGAAGACATCTTTGGTGCCACCGTCGGGCGATTTAGTCTACATGAGACCACCTCGAGCAATGGTCTCAGATTAATAGGCTTTGCAGCTGCGCATAATATGGTAGTTCGTAGTACCGGATTCCGTCATTTGGACATCCATAAGGCATCTTGGCTCTCTCCCGATCGACTGACCAGAAATCAGATCGATCATGTTGTGATCGATGCAAGGCACGCATCTAACATACTCGACGTACGATCCTGTCGGGGTCCCAACATCGACTCCGACCATTATCTTGTTGCAGCTAAGATTCGCACACGGCTATGTGTGGCGAAGATTGCACGTCGAAGTGCGTTAAGAAGGCTGGACATCGGAAAGCTGCAATCACAACAGGCGAAGAATGCATTCTCCACTCACGTCTCGGGGCTATTAAGCCGAGCACCTTCAATACCTCAAGACTTAAGCGATATGTGGGCGCTCATATCTCACTCCCTGCGAGCTTCGGCAGAAGAGGTGCTTGGATTCCAGCGTCCTCTAACAAGGAATCCATGGTACGATCAGGAGTGTCGTGACGCAACAGCTGCAAAGGACGCCGCCTACAGAAGAACACTGCAGGCTGGGGCGATACGAGCTATTGTGGACGTCTACAGGTTGAGAAGAAGATACGAAAAACGCCTTTTCAGACGCAAGAAGAAAGAGCAGGAAAGGCGAGAGTGTGAGAACATAGAGAGCAGCAGATGCAGAAATGAAGCACGTAACTTCTACTAGAGGGTCAAGCGTCTGACCCAAGGATTTAAGTCTGGTGCAGTGGCGTGCAGGGACGATGATGGAAACCTTGTCGTGCTGAGGTTATGGAGGGATCACTTTTCGAGTCTGTTATCTGGCTCAAGCACAGACTCTGAAGATTATGATCCACGAACCCCAATCTATGGCACTGATATTGAAGTGCCAATCCCAAGTCATATCGAAGTCAAGGATGCAATCCAGCGGCTTAAGAACAACAAGTCTGCAGGTGCTGACGGCCTGCCGGCAGAACTGTTTAAGGCAGCTGGTGATATGTTGGTAGGGAGCATGCACCAACTAATCAGTAAGATATGGCTCACGGAGAGCATGCCCGAAGATTGGAATCTCAGCATGATCTGTCCCATCCTGAAGAAGGGTGATGCCACGGTGCGCACCAACTACCGCAGAATTAGTCTTCTTCCAGTTGCGTACAAGGTCCTAACGAGCGTATTGTGTGAAAGACTGAAACCCCATGCTGAAGCACTGATTGGACCTTATCAGTGTGGGTTCAGGCCTGGCAAGTCCACTGTTGACCAGATTTTCACCTTGCGCCAAATCCTGGAGAAGTCTTACGAAAACCAGATCGACACGTACCATCTCTTCGTCGACTACAAAGCCGCATTTGATAGCCCCCGGCGAGATCGCCTATATGCCGCCATGTCTGAGCTTGGTATACCAGCAAAGCTGACTAGAGTTTGCAGAATGACATTGAGCAACACCATCAGCTCTGTCAAGGTAGGATGTGGCCAATCCGAAACCTTTACTACCAAGTGTGGCCTCAGACAAGGTGACTCGCTGTCTTGTATACTCTTCAATATTTTAATGGAGAGTATTATAAGAAAGGCCGGTGTACATCGGACGGGCACGATATTAACCAACAGATGTGTCCAACTCCTTGGTTACGCTGATGATATTGATATCATTGGCCGCACCAAGCGTGATGTCACAGGAGCCTTCGGGGCTATTGAAAAGGAATCAGCAAAAGTAGGACTAGCAGTTAATATGGAGAAAACAAAGTTTATGGTGTGCTCTAGCAGATAATCGCGGCGTCTTGATTCTCAGCTGACTGCAGAAAACTATAGCTTTGGGTCCGTCAAGGAGTTTATTTACCTAGGCACTGCTATAACAAGCACAAATGATGTCAGTCTGGAGATTAAGCGGAGAATAACACTTGCCAACAGGTGTTACTTTGGGCTCAGTAGGCAGTTTAATAGTAGAGCTCTCTCGACGCACAAAACCACACTCTACAAGACGCTCATTCTTCCAGTACTCTTATATGGTGCGGAGTGCTGGACTGTGACGCAGTCAGATGCAGCTGCTCTTGGAGTGTTCGAGAGGAAAATTCTTCGCAAAATCTTTGGTCCAATCTGCGTGGACGATGTTTATCGCATCAGATACAACCACGAGCTGTATGAGCTATACGGCGATGTTGACGTGGGCAGTCGAGTGAAATCTCAAAGACTTCGCTGGCTGGGCCACGTTGCCCGTATGGATGAAGATGCTCCGGCTCGTAAGGTGTTTGATGCGATGATTGTTGGGACACGAAGGAGAGGACGACCCCGAACGCGTTGGCAGGACCAGGTGATGGAAACCCTGTCCACACTTGGTGTTACCAACTGGCGAAGGCGCGCTCAGGACAGAGCCGCGTGGAGGCACATCGCGCTTCAGGCTGAGACCCGATAAAAGGGTTGTATTGGCCACATAATAATAAAAAATCTCTTATAGTCTCTGAGATCCAGTGTTTCATACGGACAGACGGACAGACGAACAGACACACAGACGGACATGGCTAGATCGTCTCGGCTGTTGACGCTGATCAAGAATATATATACTTTATAGGGTCGGAGATGCCTCCTTCTACCTGTTACATACATTTCCTGCCGGCACAAAGTTATAATACCCTTCTACCCTATGGGTAGCGGGTATAAAAATATGTCACAAACTTATATTATATTCCCAATCACTTTAAATGCGTATAGCATTATCAATTAAATAGCTAAACTATAGTTGGTATGCTTACGCTTTCACTAATTGAAAAACTTAAGAGAAATCATAAAAGACACAGAAACATTCTTTGCTTTCCGTGATGTCTGTTCACTTAGCCGTTGACCGATACACACATAGTATTATACATACATATGTTATACATACATAAAAAACGAATTCTAAATTGTAACTGATACTTTGTCAAAGATTAGGTTTAAAATAGATTTATTAAGCACACAAGATATGGCCTGATAAATTTCATTACAAATAAAATTGTGTTCAGATATTTCACTATTTGAAATATCAAAATTGTGATACCGCAAAAAAAGAACTGTATTCACTTTAAGCAATTTGTAGAGCATATGAATAAGATGTGAACATATCTACAAGTGCCAGTGGCAATAACGTGTTTTTGTGTGCAACGAGATTGATATGGATTGAATTGGGTTTACTTACCGCCAGCGCACTGGACCAACTCACAAAGCTGGGCTATGATGACGAACAGAGAAGCGAGTGTTATCCACATGGCGGCGGTTGACGAATACGAAATGAGCGTTGAACGTTGAACGTTGACCGTTGTCCGTTAACCGTTGCTTGGGTTGGTGTTGGGGGGTCCTAGCGTGTCGTGGCCTGGCTTAGTTCGCGCTGCGTGTGCTCCACTCTCAAGGACTTCGAAGTTGCCGTTACTCGATTGGGTGTCCTTGCATATGAGGCAGTGGCTCGCGTAGGTTACGAAACTCGAACACGAGTGATACACTCAAAAACACACTCACGATTGATAGGTACAGGCAGTAATCTCACTCACATACGAATGTCGCAATTGCTTTGGATAGAAACTCAAAGATGTTTAAAGGAAGCTGACAAGTAAATTACCCTTGCCGCTGCTTATTCACTCGATTAATGATGGCCCTACAGAAAAAAAATTCTTCTAATTGTGTATTCCTTTTTCCTTTGTCTCGTCCTTAGCTTGAGGCTCCACAGCAGGCGGCGATTATGTCAGATGTAGATGTTGATGTTACTGATATTGATGTTAAAGCTGATGCGAAAGTGGATCTTAAAGTTGTTGCTATTAATGCTGTGCTCGAGGCTGATTCCGAAGCTGAGGCAGAGGATTTCTTGTATGGCAGTGGCGGGCAGGCGTGACTGGCTGTGACTTTGGCTTTGTCTGTTGCGGTGACGGTGACGGTGGCGGTGGCTGTGGCTGGAGTGACGTTCGTGTGCAGTTCGAGTTCGAGTTCGCGTTTGCGTTCGAGTCGAGATTGCGGCATCGTTTCGCGCTCACAGACACTGCCCCGCGATCTGCTTTCTGCTCTCAGCTTTCCTCTGTCTTCTGTTCTGTTTTGTTTTCTGGCCACACAGTTGACACACACAGTCACACACACACACACACATAGACTTATGTCTAAGCACTGGATTGACAATCTTACTTATATGCTCTTTGTTGTTGTTGTTTTGTATAAGTTTCAAAAAATTGCACCATTAAAACGTCGGCTCATAATCACAATATTTCCAATAAAAAAAATGCAACAAAAAAATCAATCAATTTGTTTGCAGTTTTATTCACTTAAATCGCCCTACGATTGATTATCTATCATGCTAAATTGACCTGAAACGAAAACGGAATTGTAAATGCAATTAGTCAAATATTTTTCGAATAGTTTGAATTATTTCGTTGAAGTTCGAAGGCATAGGCAACACTTACTTCAATTTTGCATGAATTCGACTGCAAAACAATTTAACCGAGACCTTATATACTATGTATATTATTATGTCGCAACACGAAACAGTCGCATTCATCTAGAATTGTGTTGTACCGACCAATCACTATACCACGACTAAGCTCTGGTTACCGCCTCGAGACTTGATGAAGCTCTAGGCACCAGCGGCGACAGCTTCCGCACAGTGGCGCAATTCGTTGCTCGAGGCCAATCAATAAATTGGACGACATTGGAGCACTAGTATTATAGGTACACAGAAAGATAGAGAGAGAGATAGAGAGAGAGAGAGAGAGAGAGAGAGAGAGAGAGAGAGAGAGGGAGAGAGACAATATCTAAATTGAAGGGTGGATTGCAAATCATTATTTGAGAACGCTTCCATGTTAAAAGAAAAGTCTTGAAACAATAATTTTATATTGAAAATATCTAAAAAACAAAAATAAGACTTCGTTCTTCAATCGTCGTTTTGAGATTACAAATCTTGCAACATTCAAAAGTTCTCAAATTCAAAAATTTTTTTTCTCGTTTCTTAAAATCAGAGCTAATATTTTAATTCGCCTCCTCCAAAATTAGAAAGTGATTTATATTACTGTTGCTGTTAGCTCAGTAAGTTCAGTAAGTAAGGTTCAAACACAAGTCGGTTTGTACAAAAATTTGTGATTCTTGATTTTTCCACCTTTTTTTCCTTTTTTTGAGTTTTAGATATCGTAGATTTTATTTTGTTTCCTTCATATAATCTGCTTCGTTCTGGACACTATATTGTGCAGTGTAGAACTAAAAGAGTGAGCCAACGATGCGTATGCGTTAATGCCACCCATTGTAAGTCCCCAAAGCCAACCGTAATTAGTCAAGGGCAGCTATAAAAGGGGTCATAGTTAAATTGCAAACATCAGCAGCAGTAGCAGCAGAGACAGAGGCAGTGACAGTGGCAGCAAATGCAATGACATGCCTCAACTGAACTGCTTAAATAATTAATTGTGACGACCCTCATACGTACCGTTGAACGAACTCGCCTCGCCTCGCCTCGCCTCGCCTCAACTCTGGCACATCCACATCCACAGCAACAGCAATAGCCACAACCACAGCTACAGCTACAGCCACAGCGAGTCAAGGGTGAATAGTTGGACACATCAACAACAAAATGTAACGCGAATGTCCCTGAATAAAGTGCTTTTTTTCTCCCTCTCGCTTTGTTTTTTACAGATGCCGTTTGTTTATTACAACAATTATAAAATTACAAAATCCGTTTTCGATACTCTCAATTCAATTGATGTATGGTATTCTCTTTTTTGTTTGCTTCAGTTGCCGCATGTAAATCGATTTCATTTTTTATTTGGCAATAAACTTGATTGACAATTATCAACCATTAACCGTATCAGCTTAATTGCACTCGGCGCATTGCATTTCAATCTGAAATCCCGAGGGAGTAACTGTGTTAGCCTCGTCGCGAAAGCGAAGCAGCTTATTGATTATGATGCAAGTAATGGAAGGCCAATGGCTGTGATAGATTTAAATCAAAAAATGCATATCGCAGTAATTTGCCATGCATGCTTATTGATTCTCAGAAGCTGAGCAATACATTCAATTAGAAGCGAAAAGGTTTTCAATTTATAATAGAAATAACTTTATGAAGGTCTTCGTTTCAATTTCTCGTTACAAGAGAAGTAAATGAAAATAAAATTTGAATGTAGAAAACTTTTTCCGAAAGTGTAATTGAAAAGACAGCAACATTGTTCAATTTTTTTTTTTTCTTATGATATTACGAAAAGTAAAGTTGAATTAAAGTTGAATCCATGTTTATTAAGGCACAAAAATTCTATTGAAACAACCGAAAACTTGAATATAAATGTCATTATAAAATTTGTGATCTTCATTAGCTCAAGCAATAACTTTTAAGTACAAATATAAAGACAAAAAAATTGTGCAACTTTCCGCTTTTTTTTTTAATATTGCGAATTATTTTGTGTAACCAATTATATGCTTGTTTATTAATTCATAGAAGATAAAGAAATTGCCTTCAATTAGGTTAATAAATGAAAACAATTTGAATATTGATGAATTTTTTAAATGTTTTGTCTTCACTGTTGCATATTTTTTTTTTGTTAGATACTACAAATTATAATTTTAAAATACTCCGTCTAATCTATTAAATTGAGGAAATTTGTTAGAAATGAATTAAAGATGACTTTTAAAAAAATCTGCGTCTTCATTAACTAAACTAATAATTTTCCACAAACTAACATATAATATAACTATTTGCATAATTTCAAATAAATAGTGAATGAACATATTTCAATTGATTGGTGTTTATTCTCATTAATAACTCCATTTTTATTCATGTAATTGTGAACGGTTTATGAAAATCTCATGATGAAAATCTCATTCATGATGTTTTTTTAATGCTTAAATATTTACTGAGTAGTCAAACAAATCTCCGAGCACACTAAGCGAGTCATTGGGATGAAATGCTAATCTCAGAGATGTTTGCATCGGAAGAAAGACAGCAAGAGAGCTAATTGAAAAACGTAAGATTGCAAAAATATGCAGTAAGAGTTTGATACATCGTAATGATTGGACAATCGAATGGGCCAAATAAATATATTTTTCGTATTATTCGACTCACAGACTTGGCAGCAGAAGCTACAAACAACGAGATCAGAGTTCGGGTAGCTTAAAAATGCATAACTGTCACGGTTAGTCAATGATGCTAATAGCCAGCACTCCTATCTATTTTTTTGGTTTTATTTTATTTTTATAATTTTGACCCTGACCTCATATCCACCGTTTGCACCTCGCTCCTCGCTCCTCGCCTTCCACCAGAGTCCACAACAATTGGAAAATTTTTGGCAGGCTATGGGTATAGCTGTGGCTGTGGCAAGCGGTTTGCTTGAAAGTTTGATTGTGGATTGTGCCTGTGCCTGTGCCACACTGGCCACTGGCCACTGGCCACACACATAATCCGAATTTGGCATCGCAGAACCACCCTGTTAATGACAGCCGCAACCGCAGTCGCAGATAGAGTATGTAGAGCTTCAGCCCCGTCAGCTACGGGTGCCACATTTGGGGAATAGGAAATGGGGGTACCAACTTGCCACAGCTTCAATCATGCGGCTGCATAATCATCCAGCACTTCTCTTCCTCGCTTCGATTCGCTTCTATTTTCATTTTCATTTTTGTATTTTCCCATTTTCTTTTCTAGTTTTTTTTTCGGCTGTTCGTTTTACTGTTCGTTTTTGTGGCAAGCATTGTACTACAGCGATCATTGTTTTGGGTTCGGCTAGGGGCGATCTATCTGCTTTGCATAGGCTCAACGCGCAATAAACCGCAAAGAAACAACAAATATACAAACATACATAGACATACACATACATATATATACGTACTATGAGTGCAAACAACAAATACAACACAAAATAACTGAACAAAATTCCAACTCGTGGGGTCGCCTTGTTGTGCTTGTGATTGTGTTGCTGTTGCTGTTGCTGTTAAGGGAATTGCTGGTGTAAGTTTTGCTGTTGTTGTTTATATGATATTGTTTTTGTTACTGTTGTGTTACTGTTGTTCTTGTGTCTCCATACCAACCACGAAGTGTACTACAAATTTTGTGGGTTCGCTTACATGGCTCCAAGCTGATTTTCGGAACATTTATGGCTGGTTGGATGTCAGATTTATACGTAAGCCCAAGATGGCATTGCCACTGCGATTGCTGTTGCTGTTGCTGTTACTTTTGCCATTACTCTCTGGGGTCTTTGTGTGCTAGCTTTGAGTGGCGCAAAGAACCGGAGGCTTATTGAGCAAACTCACACATATATACACATACACACACACAAATCGAAATCGTTATTTACCTTTGCGATTATCAAATCAATTTCTCGGATGCACAACTGTTCCGGCTACCAGCAGCATTAGGTCGCTGAAAAGGCATCACATTAATTTAATCAGTCGCTTTGCACCTAAAAGTATGCTTTACCTACTGAAGCAAAAGTGAAGACCTGATTGTTTGGCATATAGCAAAAGCCCTACAAGTCTGCAAACACACACACACACACACACACACAGAGCTGTATATACATATGTATATCTTTCATACATACATTTTGAGGTGTGAATGTGAATCGTGTGAATCGTGTAAAAAACCGACTGAAACACCGGGCGTACGAGTAATACAAATTCTATTGGAAATTGTTGGTATCCTGAAGAGAGAGACACGTTTAAAGAGCGAGCAGACAACTCGGGCAGCGTACCGTACAATTTACAACAAACCGACAAAAACAAAATTCCGCAATTCAGTTCGACAAAACAAGAAGCAACAGTAAAGCAGAGGGAGAACATAGTAGATAAATAGGAGGCATTGCAAGTAGCAGCAGCAGCATCGGCAGCTTCAGAAGGAGAAAGCGAAGGCGAAGGCGAAGGCTAAGGAGGAAAAGGAGAAGAACAAGAAGTAGAGGAGAAACAATAAACTGAAAACTAAACAAAACAAAACATGCTGACTGAGCTCAAGAATCTTCTGGGCAGTTCACTATTCGGGACACATAACAAATCTCTCTCTGGCATGCAGACGTTGCCCTGTGGAATCCGTCGCTCCTGCCCTGGGGGTCCCCTTCCCCCATCACCCACACCCTACATCATTCCGGTGTCCGGACATGGGACATTGGACTTTCGCCAGGCGCCGCCGACAGCGGCTTGCTGACGATTACATTGAGACATATACACACAGCACACGCACTCGCATGTGTGGGTACAGTGTACGCATGTAGTCGATCTAAGGTTTGGCGAGTGTGCTCACACACTCTACCACACTTACAGTCTGCAGGCAGCTGACAACCCAGACAGAAACGCGCTCTCTTCCACACTTGCTCTCTCGTTCGCTCTATTGCCATCTCGCCTGTGTATGTCGCTCTCTAATTAAGTTCTCTCTCGAACAAGTTGCTCTCTTCGCATCACTCTCTCTCTCTCTCTCTCTCTCAGCATCTGCTTTGCAAGTTGTAGACAAAAATGTGCCGAGCAACGCGATGCCGAAGCTGATGCTGATACGAACAACGGGATGCCGCTGATGGAGCCAAAAGCCGATTGCCAATCCCGATGCCGAAGCTGATGCCGACGCATGCTCAAGCCGACCTCAACGAAAACGCGCCCAAGACGAGTGTGTGGTTGCAGTTGTGTGTGTGTGTGTGTGTGAGTTTGTGAGTGAGTCCGGGAGAAGGGAAGCCTTAGCAAAAGCTGAAAACTGTCCAAGCGAAGGAAAAATTAGAGCTGGCGAGAGATGATGATGATGACTGTGGGACAGAGCAGGCTACATTCAATATCCAATTAACTAAAACGCCCCCTTCCCCAAGCCAGGCAACCAACACAACGCTGCCTCATTGCTGGCTGCCAGGAACCGACCGACAGACCGATGGGTAGACCGACACAGCGGCCAGCCGGCCCCTTGGACCAAGGACCAAGGCAAATCTCCTAATCTAATATACGACGAACAAATGGCCCGACGGGTGAAAACAATTTTCGTATCATGAATGACAGTCATGCGCAGCTGACGAAGGAGGCTGCCTCCGCCACCGCTTCCGTCTCCACTCTGCAACCACCGTCTGTGATTGTGATGCGGCGATGGATGCGAAAATCTTTCAGATATTTGAAGCAGTGTGCAATTAGAAGCATATGTACTTATCTATATACATACGAGTAATGTACATATGTTTGTGGTTTGAATGTAGATTCATAGTTGTACATTTGTGTATATATTTATTCATATTCGTTCCTGAGCATACAAAAAGAATTCATCATTCACCTTGATATATCTCAGATGATCTTGATCTTCACTGTTCGCCAAACTGCGATCTCCAAAAATCAGACATGAAACTAACCAATATAGATAACTACATCGTGTACAACACGAACTGTTGTTAACATCACGAAATGCCATTATCATAGGAATCTGTAGCGAAATCAAGTGGCTTTAAAGTGGGGCAATCTTGCCAAGTTGCCAAGCTGCCTAGTTGCCAAACTGTTTCCGCCGCTAAACACTTGGGATGATGAAAAACCAATTAAGTGATTAGCTACAATATAAATCTAAATAATTGAGACGAATTTGCCAAATGTTTTCCGCACACAAACACACACACTCACACAAATACGCTCATGCATAAGCAGATACACGCTCTGTGTGAGTATACAATACAAGTGCATGTGTGTTTGTGTGTGTGTGAAACTGTGGCGCCTGTAAGCATGCAATGCCTTTTTGCCCTTTTGTAATAAGATATATTATTTAGCATTATATTGACTTTACCTATGCGCCAGCGGCATTCGCTTTTAATGCTTGATGCTGTTGTTGCCGCTCCTCCTCCACTTGCTCTGCTATTGTTGTTGTAATATTTATTGTTGCCGATTTAAATCCATATCCTTGAAGTTGATTATTTTGTTGTTGATGCGCTTGCTTCTTAATCGAATTAAACAGCACACTTAACTATGTGAACACACTTTTGTTTGTCATTGTTGCGAGCAAACAGTACAAAAAAAAAAATGCCAAAAAATCTTTATAAAATATTGCAAAATATTTTCTTGTTGTTGTCGTATTAAAGGTGCAGCTTTGCCCGATTGCTTGCTATGTACTTTTTGTTTTTATTTCTTTTAAACTTTTGGATTTCAGCTTGGTTTCGTTTCGTTTCGTTTCGTTTCGTTTCGTTTGGTTGTTTGAATGCGCCTGCTCACCGAATCGCAATTATGTGTAATCGCAATCTTTATCTCTGTCTGCTTCTCATTTTTTGATACTTTTCGTTTTTATATCGATATACATATATATATACACATACACGTATACACACTCTCGTATATATATATGTCGATGGGTGCCTGCGCGTGGGTTATTTGATTTTTATCCAAAGAGCAGCTGCATCAGTTGAGGTTTTTAATTGAATACAGTGTGCCTTTTTTTGCTGCTGCCCTTTTTCTTTCAGGGTGTCTCCTTGTGTGCTCTGTGTCACCGCGTGTGTGCGTGTATGTGTATGTGTATGTGTATGTGTATGTGTGTTTGTGTATGTGTATGTGTATGTGTATGTGTATGTGTATATGTATATGTATGTGTATGTGTGTTTGTGTATGTGTATGTGTGTTTGTGTATGTGTATGTGTGTTTGTGTATGTTTGTGTATGTCGCTTTTATCGCTTGGTAGTTTCTTTCTTTTCTCTGCCGTGTTCGCTGATTCCGCTGACTTCGACTTCGACTCTGACTCTGACTGCGACCGATTGCGACTCCGGCTATAGCTTCTGTAAATGCGGCGACCGCTGACAGTTTGCAGTTAGCAGTTTATATACGGTATACTGTGTCTATAGAGTATAGTATTATGTTATCGCTATAGTATATATGCTTATGCTCTTGTGCCCGTTGTCACTATTGCTATTGCTATCGCTGCTGATGTGCTATTTGCTAGTCGCTATTCGCTATTTGCTGTTAGCTACTGTCGTCACCGTTTATTATTTTCTTTTTTTCTGTTTCAGTGTTATTTTTTTTTTTTTTTTTTGTATATTTTTGCTGATTTCCCGTTGCCACTTTCCGCGATTGCAAACAACGTTCTAAAGCGCTCGCATACGTCTGCAGTCTGCAGGACATGGGCACGCGACGACGTGGTCACCGCGCGCGGCCCAAAATACCGACGTCCACATTTTGCCAGCAAACATCGCGTCAACAACGACGACGCAGCCGCAGATATACGGCACCAACGCCAGCACGGACACCGACAACGGCAACAGCAAGAATTACGCTCAGCAACAACAATGGGGCAATGGAGTATTGGAGCATGTTGGAGCCGGTGATTGGGAGTCTGGGCCAGCATCTCGCTCTCTCTCTCTCTCTCTCTCTCTCTCTCTCTCTCTCTCTCTCTCTCTCTCTCTCTCTCTCTCTTGAGTTTGCTCTCTAAGCGTGTTATCTGAGACTCTCTCTCGATTCTCTTTTTAGTTCGCATTCAGCCAAAGCTCTGTAGAGACAAGTGTCTGTGGGTCGTCTCTTAGCCAGCGTGTTGCTGACTTTAATCGAAGCAACCCCCTCTTCCGTCCTTTCGCCTCATTACCACCCCCCTCAGATGAGATGTAGGACAAAAATACGTAGCATCAACGCCCCTATTTTACACGACAAAATGGATTTATCTGCGAAAAATTGGGATATTATTTAGACTCAAGCGAAAGAGAAAGAGAAAGGGAGAGAGAGAGCACGACAGAGAGAGAGAGAGAGAGAGCCAGAGAGAGAGAGAGAGCGCAAACAGAACGAACGATACCCAAGAGAAGAGTAAACTTGCTCAACTAGAAGACACAGCAGCAGAACCTTCCATGACTCCCCTCGGCGCCCCCTCGTATCCTGCTTAACAAGGGGAACGCAATTTTCGGGGGAGGCAAGCACTCAATGCGGGCTGAAATATATTCGAGCAAAAAATTAAGTTGTTTTAGAGTTAATTCGAAAAGTTTTTAAAAACTTTTAATTGGTTAGGTGTTGGTTGCTTGCTGCTGCTGCTGCTGTTGCTGTGTTGCTGTTGTTGCTTCTCGCCTGCTTATTGGTTTTTCTTATTGTTTCGAGTGTCGGTTGCATCAGCCTTCTTCAGGTTAAGCATCACTTAACACTGGGCTACAATGCGAGGAGCTCGCAGCTTACAGTTTAGAGAACTTCTCTGCCGCTGCTTCGCTGCTTTTAGGTTTCTTGTTCGCACATAAAACAACAGCTCAACATCACGGGGCACTAAAATGATGTATTTATCAAAATGATGACAACTATTTTTTTGGCGGGGAGGACGGACAGGGGGAGGCTGAAATGTTTCTCTCAGTTGACCTCAAGCAGCTGAATGTTGTTTCCAGCCAAAAAAAGCAATGAAAACAGAGGAAGAAAGAAAAACCCTGACCTCGGCAATAGTAATAAATAATTTCAGCTCAAGCACAACTACGAGTGTGACTGCAAATAGCACTATGACTACGAATATGGTTCTCTGGTCTCTGTTTTTTGGCGTGCTTAACTCTACTTAGTGTGAACATATATACATATGTATGTACATCTATATGTACGTATATATGTATATGCATATCGGCTGTGTGTACATACACATGCTCAGTACATAAATAGCGGAATTCCGGCTGGCTAAAGTAGCGCAAAATACAAGTGGAAAAAAAGAAGTCACGGAGAAAAAGAAATAAATAAAACGAAAATGAAAACGTAAACGTAAACGAATCGAGGGAAAAATAAATAAAAAATTACAGACAAATTGAATATTTCCATGAATTGAATTCTGTCAAATTGAATGGTGTACGATTTGCCAATCTAATCATGGTGCGACGCCAACCGTCCACAACGCCCACATCCTTTGCTCTCCCTCAACAACAGCAGCAACAACAACGACAACAGCTGAGGAGCAAAGTTGCGCTCAGGCGAGGAGTATCCAATTTTGGTGTGGGCTCCGAAAGTATGCAATACTTTTCGGCTGCGTGTTTGCTGTGTTTAGTTGGCGAACCAATTTTATAGGCATGTTGTAGCTGTAGTTGTAGTTGTTGCTCCTCTAACTGTGCAGTAGCTTTGAGGCATACATAATTAATATCCATTGTAAATGGACAGGTACTGAAATGGATGGACAATCAAATCAGAAATCAAAAGGCGCACACAAACACAGCAGGGACATGGGACATGGGACGTGGGACAGACATGCGACATGGGAATAGAGTGAACTTTGTGCTGCTGCTGCTGCCCGTTCATTGCCTTTCGTTGTTCCCACACACGCACTCCACACCTGTGTGTGTACACAATGCACAGACAGAGTAACAGAGGGGGGAGAGAGAACGAGAGAAAAAAAAGAGAGAGAGAGAGAGAGAGAGAGAGAGAGTGAGAGCGGAATACATATGTGTTGTCTTTGTGCTTCATTTACAACTTTACACAACATTGTAAACATAATAACGAGGCGCCTTACGTTGCTGTTGTTTGTAACAAGCAGCAGGGGAATAAGAAGCAGAAACAGAAGCAGAAGATGATGGAAATGGGAAGTGGAAAATGGGGGGGTGACTGCACATACGAGTAAGCTGCAAAGAGCAAAGAGAGAGAGAGAGAGAGGGCGCTTCCACTACTCTCAGCAAGTGGCTGTTGGAGTACCTGCCAAGAAGACCAACGCCAACTATTGACATAGTGACACAATCAGACCACACAAACAGCGAGAGAGTCGCACACACACACACCCGCGAACACACACACACACACACAAGGAACGACGTCAGGGACTTGGCATCTGGGCGGCTGCTGTGGTTTTTGGCAAAGAGCGCGAGCACTAAGTAAACACACACACCTTATTCCTCGCTGAATAACTAGGCCAGCTGGCAGCTGAAGCTGCAGCCAGCCAGCAGCATCCACCATCCGTTCTTCACTCTCGTTGTCCCGTCGCTGTCCCGTTGTCCATGTGTTGCTCGCGCTGCGCGGGAGTATTTGCGCAGCATTTTCTTCAGCGACCGCTCCTCTTCCTAGCCAACTATCTTTATTCCACACTCAGCGTCCGTCTCTCTCTCTCTCTCTCTCTATCTCTCTATCTCTCTATATCTCTCTCTCTCTCTCTCTGCCTCTTTCTCTTTCTCTCTCTCTCTCTCACTCTCTCACGCTCAATCTAGCTATCTCTCTCGCGGATATTTTTTCATAGATATTTTGTGGCTCTCACTTACTACAAGTTGGGAAATTTTTATGCACGAGCATCCACACGCTCGACAATATCCGCTCTCTCTCTCTCTCTCTCTCTCTCTCTTGCACACGCACACAAGTGCGGATTCTCACTCTCTCACGCTGCATGCATTGACATTTACTATTTATGCAGAAAGAGATTGGGAATGGGCATTGTGGAATTTTTTGGGATTGAAGATTGCGGTGGGATTGTTGCTGCTGTCGTTCTCGCTGTCGCTGTCCATGCTGTTGTTGTGCACACTCTGGTGGTGAGAAGCATGGTGTTACTGAGTGCCACACACACACTCACACACACACACACAGAGTCACACGTAACGTTGTTGCTGCTCGCAACTGCTGGCTGTCTGGCTGGCATACCATGCCACATGCTTGAGATATTTTTAGTGTGTTGTCACACAAGCAGACATCTGTTTCTGAAATACTTACATACAAAGTCGCGCGCAAATATAATTAAGATGTGGATGCAAGACACACACACACACGCCGAAGACACTTGCCACTTCTGTATGTAAATAAGCATTGGCAGCGTGCACAGCGTGGACTGAGAAATTTGCAGTAGCATCCACTGAAATGTAACAATCAGTCGTGGCTTTAAAGCACGCAGCGACAACAAATCAAATCATATCAAATCAAAAAACAAAAAAAACAATCGCAACGAATCGAGGCATTTTATCCAAATATTCAAGGACACATACAACCGCTCCTTATGTAGCAAGCATAGTAAAATGGAGTAGTCGACATATACGCACAAAATGCCTACACACACACACACACACACACACACACACACACACACACACACGCACACACACACACGCAGCACAGGAACTCAACCGACTACTCGACGTGAAGGACTCAAAGATGCGCTTGCGTTGTCATCTTCAAGTTGCTGCTGCTACTTTTTTGTTGTTGGTTGCTGTCTTTTGCCTTTGTTATATTTATTGTTGCTTTTGCCTTCCCTTGTATTGTGTTGCGTTGTTTTTTTATTGCTGTTCTTTTTTGTTTTTTTTATTTTGTTTTTTTGTTGCATTCTTTTGAGGCCTTGACATGACACATGTCTTGGCAAAAAGCTTATAGCGGTTTTCCCAGGCGCATAAATTCTATGATGTGTGGCTGCTGCCAGCACACTCATTTGTTTAAATAATGCGAGTCGCAAAAATTTGATTTGGTACACGCCTTTGCACTTCTTTTCTTTTATACGTACAATATGCGTGCTAATAATTAGATCTTCTTTAAGAAAAGAACAGTAAGAAAAAAGCGTTTCGAAAGTATGCAACAAATTTCAAAAGCCGGAGAATTCACTTCGCTCGAAAGTATGCAACACATTTCGAAAGCTGGAAACGGTTAATTGCTAAAGGGAAAGTGGGAGCGAGAGAGCAATGGCGAGGGCGAAGGCGAGGGCGAAGGCGAGGGCGAGAGAGATAGAGATAGAGAGATGGGGCAACAAGTCTGACCAACGGAAGCACGGCTAGTTTATTAAATAAACTTTATTTAGCTTAACGATGCGGCTGCCGGAGTCGAGAAGTGGCTGGTAGTATCACATTATATCACAGCAATGTGCTGACCTCATCAAGCCCTCTTAATTTTGACCCAAACGGCATCAGAAAGGAACGAAGCCAATCGATATGCAGCACTTTTTTAAATTCAATTCCATCAATGGAAATGGCAAAAGCAAAGCAAAACTATAGGCACTGATTAACTGAGCAACCGATGAAAACGAAACCGAATCGAATGAAATCCATTCCCCATCCCCATCCCCATCACCATCCCCAACCACCGACCCCAATCTCAATCCCAATCGAAAACGCTGGCGAGCCCGTAGGCTTACATCACAGGCGGAATCAAAAGGTTGCGTTTCATTGAATGCACTTTATACAGCATTTTAATTACCCAAAAGCTCTTTTGCTCTATGCGACTGCAGTTGGCAAATAAAGTGCACATAAACAAGAAGTTTCAAAAAAAGCGAAAAGAAAACAATAAATAATTATTCGCCATCTTGAGCACACGATTCAAATCTCCTGCAGCGAATCAATGACAGTTTGTTTTCCCACGTTTCCACGTTGCAGTGAAACTTTTTTTATAAAGCTATGCTCTATTCATTAACTTCTTTGTACATATTTTATATATGATATATGTATGTATATACATTTTATTTATTTATCCATATAAAGTTGTGTATGATTCAAAACCAAGTTTAGCATCTCAAATATAAAACTTTTTCTATCATCAAAATCTATTTATTTGCATATACATATGTATCAATTCTAACATTTACACTATAAGCTCAATGTCATTTATTTAAAGACTTGCACATTTCAAGAAATAAACATAACCGTAGCTATGACAAAAATACAATCAATAAAAGGCGTATATTATTTATATTTACTTTTCGCAGTAATCTATGACTTTTGCTTTCTCATTTTAAGTTAAATAAAGAAAAATCGTTTATTGCGCGGTTGTTTTCCGAAATGCCGCTTGACATTATGACCAAAATTTCTTTCTTTTTTTCAAACATTTGTTACTCAGTATTTTATAGTGCCCCTCAAATAAATTAATCAAACACAGCTTGCAGATCGATAGGCAATATCTTATGACAAACCCAACAGTGCACTATGGACAAAAAGTCGCAAAGTGCGGCATTTTTACATTTTTTTTTTTTGTGTTCGGTATCATTAAATTGACTTTATTTTTTGTATTAGAATACTTCAAGAATACTAAAACATATTTTTAAAAAAGTTTAGACTTCGTTCGTAATTTGTTATTCGCCCATATTTAAAGACTATGGTCTCGACCTTCTAATAAAAAAATTTTCGGGAAAATTTGTTATTTTTTCTATCAATTTTATATTCAAAAATTAAATCAAACAAAAAAGCTTGAATATGAAATTTAATCGTCAAGGTATGTAATATTAATTATTGGCACTAAATTTTTAGTACATGTGATATATTGTCCAATCGTGCAATGTGTTGTTGGTATGTTTTTAGGCCGCTGCTAACAAATGTATCTGTGTTTCTGTGGAGTGTAACTTGTGCGTCTAGATCGGTCGAGGCAATATTAAAGCTGAATGTTATTAACTAATCTGTTAACAATCAAATAGTGGTTAACTTTATTGCCCGTTTTTGCCCGATTTACGGCAAAACTCAATGTTGCAGTTGTATTTACGTCTTGTTATTCAACGTTGCTTGATTTTTGAAGCAACATCACCCGCCAACAAACTGCTGTGAAGCAGTTTGTTTTGCAAAATATCGATGAAAATGAATTAAGTGATGTTCAGCAAATCTTAATAAAATATAAGTTTATTCAGTTTTTCGGATTGAATAATACTAATTTACGAAAATGCAACAGAAAAGCCTGCGCAATGGCTTGCATCCTCGTTCGTAATTGAGTTTCTTAAGATGATGTCGTAAACGCTTGACGTATACTGAGGCAGGACCAAGGTTAAAGTGAAAATTACCATTTGAACTAGTCTATGAAACAGAAAATTCAATGCTATTGTTGCATGCCGTTTTGAAAAGTGTTTACATAATTTTAGGGTTTGAGGTATGCCCATAAAAACTTAGAGTAGGTACTTGATGTACTTATACGTTAATACTTATACCACTTACAATGTCTCAAATTTTGCATAAAGTACTGGTACATTGGCACCAAATTATGGAAACCTGCGTACTTCTTCTAGGGGTTCACCGTGAAAATGCGTCAGAAGAGCGCAAAAAATTGTACAAACTCGATATGTTTTCTCATGCAAGGAAAAACAGTCGCCTGAATACTATATCAGATGTGTTTAATAGAGCATGCGATTCCTCTGACCCAGTGCTTTCAACTATAAATCTAAAGGAACGCCAAAGATTAAACTATAAAAAAGCCTACCAACAGATGTTATAGTTCTTTTGGAATCTCCTGATATTGAGCCTCCAATAACATGGGCATGTGTAGACAATAATGATAATCAAGTAGAAGAAGGCGGAGATAAAGAACTCGAAATTTTTGGGCAAAGTTCCCTGCAGTTGCAGGTAGAGCTTTGTGAAAAATAAATTATTAACTGGGTACCAAGGTATGAAATCACAAAACATAATATAGGGCTCTAATTACTTTTTGATTTAATTTTGCATGGATCGAAATCAAATTTAAAATGCGAATTTGCTAAAAAATATTATTTTAATAAATTTAGTTTAATTTTATTAAATATATTACATTGAAATATTTTAAAACCAATTTGTAGAAAAAAATCGAAAATGATAACCTCATGGTAAGGTGGGCGGGAAGAAAGGCGTGGTCCATTTGAAAAAAGGAAAAATTCGAAATTCGATCTTTATTTTTTAGGTAAATGTACAAAGTTTCATGTTTCTATATTCAAAAATGGTAAAAATGCCGCAATTCGGGACTTTTTGCCCATAGTCTCTCAGCACGATTTAGTATTAAGTATACGTAACATTAAGCATACGCTTAGTATAGCGAATATCGTCACATTTATAAAAGTAAAGCTGCACAAGTTTTGTATCAATTTGATATGCCAACGTTAATACAGATTATTGGTTTTAAATAATATACAACTCAAATAATTTTAAATCATCTCAAGACATAAAATAACGTATTTACGAAAATCTTCACCGTTAAATTATTATACAAAAAGGAGTAAGAAGGCTATAGTCGAGTGTAATCGATACCCGCTACCCACATTTAATAGAAGTCATACAATGCTGCATTATTCTTAAAAAATACCAAATTAACCAACCAACGATTATATTTGGTATAAAGATATAGTACTAACATACATTTAAATTATACCTTAGAGTACAAAATATATATGTACCAGATTTTCAATTAAAGCAACTATAAAAATCCATCGAACCATAGAAAATTATTTGTGCTTTATTTCAAGTTTCAAGTAGTTTTAATTGAATGTACCTGCATACTTAGGAGTTTATACGGACAAACAGAAAGGCGGACATATCAATATCGTCTTGGCTGTTGATGCTAATCGTGAATATATAGACTTTATGGGGTCGGAGATAAGTCCTTCCGCCTATTACATACATTTTCTCAAGGCACAACCAATTATTTAACCCTTCGGGTAGCGAGTATAAAAATATGTTGGCATAGTTGAGCAATTGAATCAAACAAGTGCATAAGGAGCAAAATAACACTTAATTTTTTCAAGTTGAAGTCGAATCCTATATACCAAGCCTTGACTATTGCTTTATACATACATATGTATGTTATCTACATATGTTAACTACCTTTCTGGACAGTTTTTTAATACCATATCAATAGAAAGGTAACTTGACAAACACCAAAAACTCTGTTTCTATTCTAAGTACTGTCTGTATAAACATAGTAACATAACTATAAGACCAGTAATGTATTTTATTGTATGTTTATATAAGTATATGTAGTACGAGACTATAGTTATTGCTTTCGAAGCTAAAGGGAATGAAACGCGTGCATTTATATCAAAGACGCTTCCAAATTACCTGGCGCATTTGTCATATTAGCGCAGATCTACCTGAACAACAACAACAACAAGAGGAACAAGAACAAGTCGAGGGACGAGCAACAAGCGAACTGAGAACAACGAACAGACGAAGAAACGATTCATTTCAGCATCAAAACTGACAGACCGTACAATTGGCTATCAAGAGGAGCAAAATTCACCCTAGAAGTAATCAAGTTAAAAATAATATGCCACCACCTTGTGCAGGGCGCGCACAAAGCGAAATCGAAAAGCAAAAAGCAACAACAAAACAGAAAACAACAACAATTACAAAGAGCAACAGGCAAACGACGCAACAATTGGACCGAATGAATACAATGAGTAATAGTGAATAATATTTAAGGTAATGGTAATACACTCGTTATATGTACATGTGTCTATAAATACGAGAATGCACAGACATATCTTGCTTAATATAGACAACTATAAAATTTCCAACTGACGCGTGATTGAATGAAGGATTGACAATCCATGTGGGCAAGGCAGACTGCATTTTTGCTTGTTCGCTTGTTTTGCTTTTCATTTTTATATTCGTTCGCAATAGGACGCCATGTCATCCTCAAGTAATTCAAATTTGATATATAATATACATATGTATGTATATACATACAAATGGATTATTTTATTTGGCTTTCTATTCTGGTGCCTGCTTACGTGTCTTCCTGACCACTGTTCAATTTAACGATGAATAAATATCAAATATTTTAATACGTTTTACAAATATCGTTTAAATACAAATTTCGTATGCTACTGAGATTTTCGTTGATTGCATGCGTACAACAAAATTAATATTAATTGGAAAAGTGATATTATTCACAAATAAGAAATAAACATTTTAAAATTTAAAATAATAATAGTTTAGATATGGGTAATTCTCTAGCGAAAATTTCGCTAGTGCCTAACTCTATTTAAAGTGAAAAAACATATACCAAAAATATATTTTATTATCATTATATATTCTTTTGTATAAAGACTAATCTTATAGCTCTTGATTAACACTTTCAATAGAGCAAAAAATTATTTTTCTGTTTAAAAAAAAATTAATGAGTTTAGAAATTGTATCGACCAACAGAAAACTTTACTTAAATCAATCTTAGCTCTGAAGATAATGATAATCCAGAGTTATAAGAATAACCTTTATTTTGTTCACTGTAAATAGTAAATAGTAAATAGTAAATAGTAAATAGTAAATAGTAAATAGTAAATAGTAAATAGTAAATAGTAAATAGTAAATAGTAAATAGTAAATAGTAAATAGTAAATAGTAAATAGTAAATAGTAAATAGTAAATAGTAAATAGTAAATAGTAAATAGTAAATAGTAAATAGTAAATAGTAAATAGTAAATAGTAAATAGTAAATAGTAAATAGTAAATAGTAAATAGTAAATAGTAAATAGTAAATAGTAAATAGTAAATAGTAAATAGTAAATAGTAAATAGTAAATAGTAAATAGTAAATAGTAAATAGTAAATAGTAAATAGTAAATAGTAAATAGTAAATAGTAAATAGTAAATAGTAAATAGTAAATAGTAAATAGTAAATAGTAAATAGTAAATAGTAAATAGTAAATAGTAAATAGTAAATAGTAAATAGTAAATAGTAAATAGTAAATAGTAAATAGTAAATAGTAAATAGTAAATAGTAAATAGTAAATAGTAAATAGTAAATAGTAAATAGTAAATAGTAAATAGTAAATAGTAAATAGTAAATAGTAAATAGTAAATAGTAAATAGTAAATAGTAAATAGTAAATAGTAAATAGTAAATAGTAAATAGTAAATAGTAAATAGTAAATAGTAAATAGTAAATAGTAAATAGTAAATAGTAAATAGTAAATAGTAAATAGTAAATAGTAAATAGTAAATAGTAAATAGTAAATAGTAAATAGTAAATAGTAAATAGTAAATAGTAAATAGTAAATAGTAAATAGTAAATAGTAAATAGTAAATAGTAAATAGTAAATAGTAAATAGTAAATAGTAAATAGTAAATAGTAAATAGTAAATAGTAAATAGTAAATAGTAAATAGTAAATAGTAAATAGTAAATAGTAAATAGTAAATAGTAAATAGTAAATAGTAAATAGTAAATAGTAAATAGTAAATAGTAAATAGTAAATAGTAAATAGTAAATAGTAAATAGTAAATAGTAAATAGTAAATAGTAAATAGTAAATAGTAAATAGTAAATAGTAAATAGTAAATAGTAAATAGTAAATAGTAAATAGTAAATAGTAAATAGTAAATAGTAAATAGTAAATAGTAAATAGTAAATAGTAAATAGTAAATAGTAAATAGTAAATAGTAAATAGTAAATAGTAAATAGTAAATAGTAAATAGTAAATAGTAAATAGTAAATAGTAAATAGTAAATAGTAAATAGTAAATAGTAAATAGTAAATAGTAAATAGTAAATAGTAAATAGTAAATAGTAAATAGTAAATAGTAAATAGTAAATAGTAAATAGTAAATAGTAAATAGTAAATAGTAAATAGTAAATAGTAAATAGTAAATAGTAAATAGTAAATAGTAAATAGTAAATAGTAAATAGTAAATAGTAAATAGTAAATAGTAAATAGTAAATAGTAAATAGTAAATAGTAAATAGTAAATAGTAAATAGTAAATAGTAAATAGTAAATAGTAAATAGTAAATAGTAAATAGTAAATAGTAAATAGTAAATAGTAAATAGTAAATAGTAAATAGTAAATAGTAAATAGTAAATAGTAAATAGTAAATAGTAAATAGTAAATAGTAAATAGTAAATAGTAAATAGTAAATAGTAAATAGTAAATAGTAAATAGTAAATAGTAAATAGTAAATAGTAAATAGTAAATAGTAAATAGTAAATAGTAAATAGTAAATAGTAAATAGTAAATAGTAAATAGTAAATAGTAAATAGTAAATAGTAAATAGTAAATAGTAAATAGTAAATAGCAAATAGTAAATAGTAAATAGTAAATAGCAAATAATTAATAGCAAATAATTAATAACAAAAAAACTCTCCTACCTTTTGTTCGTCACTATTTAATTGAATCGCCTCAAACATGTTAATGTTAGGGTATTTTCACGGCGACGCTCCAGCTTTGTGGCTTGCTGTTTTTTCACAGTTTCGATATAAAAATAGTTAAGCACATACATATATACATATGCATTTTTTTGCTTTTGAATATTCACTGATAGGGTCTAGGCTGGGGAGCGCATAAAAAATGCAATATGCGAGTGATATTTTACTTAATTTTTACACAATTTATAAATAGGTTTGAGGCCCAGAGCGCGTCCGCTGCATCCGTGCTCCGAGCTCCGAGCTGAGAGCAACACAGGGTCCGGTCCATGCATCGAATGCATCGCAATCGCACATGATGCCATTCTGAATTATTTTCATCTGGGATTTTTTCTTCTCACCACAATTAGTCTGTGTGGAAAGGTTGAGTCAACTATTTGTTAGGCCTACACACTGCACTGCGCCCCATTTGTGGTGCATCCACAGGATTAACATGGTGCACTGCCATCGAGCATCATCGACGAGCACAACAACAGCAACAACAACAACAACAAAAGAAGCAACAGCTACAACAACAACATTCGTAACATCGACAACGTCATCGAATCGGATCATTTTCTTAGCAATTATATTCGTGATTTTGTTGTTGCCATTGAGCACAAATGCGGCACAAAGTCGCGGCAGCGATCGCGACCTCTGCAGGGGATCAAACGATGCCAACGACTGCGCCAAGTCGCTGGAAGCACGCAAGGCGGTAGCAGCCACACGACGTGCGGCTAAAGCTAAATTCAAATTTCACAAAATCGAGCGATTGGATGAAGACAATGGTGGCGAGGAGGAGGACGACGACGACGACGAGGGGGAAGGGGGCGAGGACAATAATTCGGAGAATGTGTTAAACGATGAACGCAATTCAGAAATTGACGATGGCAATGAGGCCGATGAAGACGATAATGTCTATAACGATGACGATGACGATGACAACAATGAAGCAGACGACGAAGCCGAAAACGATGAAGACGCTGGTGAAGAAGACGATGCAGACGACGGCGGCGGCGATAACGACGAAGAACCTTCGCTTATGAGTCGATTGCTGTCCATATTTGCCAGTGATGAAGGAACCGCCAAGCGCGAGGCGAAAGAAAGCGAGTCGCAGCTGCCAAATATTATCAGCTGGTTCAACTGGCTAACGGAGCGAGCAACAGATGCAGCACCGCAAGCAGGCAAAAAACGCGTCCAGGCAAAGACGGCCAAAGCGCCGAAAAGCGTTGAAATTGATTGGCTGACATACCTAAAGCGTTGGCCCTTCAATAGCATATTCCCCGAGACAGAGGAAACAACAGGGACACGCTCCAAAGGCATACAAAAGCGGGCCAAAGAGAAGGACACAACCACAACGCCAGAGAGGGAGCGAAGACGAGAACGGGAGCAGAGCAAGAGCCAAGAGGAGTACATGGAGCTGCTGATACATTCACTGCCGGCGTTCATTGGCAATGTGGCGCAGGTGAAAAGCGGCGAGTGCCACCAGCAATTAGAGCTGCTGCATCAGCAGCTGCGTGCCCACAAACTGTGGACGCTGCAGAGTAAGTTGTGTATGCATATGGCGGCAACAAGTGCATCAACACGCACAAAAAACTTCTGTGAAATCGACTTGATCGTTGAAATATTTCGAAAACACTAAAAAATACACAGTGTATTTGGTATAACAGTATGGCAATATAATTGAACGGCAGTTGAATGTTCCGTAGACCACCGAAGGAACTCCTGAATTTAGTCCTATAAAATGGGTTTTAAGTTTTTGTTTATTAGATCATAATCAAATTCCGATCGTAATCAATTCCTCTAACCAACTATTATTTGTTTTCAATTTGACATGGAGAGAAATAAGAGTCTTAGATTCGCCTAGGACATAGACGAATCGTACATTCTGACATGGTTTTTCTATCATTTATTGTCTCTGAGATCTAAAAGTTGGAGGTTCCTCTATCTGTGTATTGCACACATTTCCTGTTTGCATGAAGTCATAAAAGACTTTTTACTCAACTAAATACCCTTTATTTTGTTCTAAAAGTATTTTCAATGTTTCATTGCCCGCCAATATTCATACATTTGTATGTAGTTGTAGTTCTATTAATTGATCATGCAATCACCTTGCAGTGCTCGATGCCACGGGCAAGATTGGCGCCGGTTTGTTACGTGGCAACATCAATCAGTTTGGCGACTTTGATCTGTGCACCCAAGTGTCGACGGCCGTTAAGATGCCACCCGGCAAGCCGATGCGCATCCACGGCAAATACTGTCTGGCCCAGATTGAGATGCATGCCACGACCACAGAGCTGAAGGACGCGTTGCATTTACTGCATGGACGTGGCTTGTGGCATGCGCACCTCAAGAACGTAAGCAAAGCGCTGCCTTCATTAACACTACTTGCATTTCCTAGCGACTCACTTGTTCTCACACCCCACAGCCCAAGCACTTTGTGGCACGCTACAGCGTCGCCAATTGGGGCATCTGCTTGCCGCATGCCTGCTCCGCCCACGTGGTGCACAGCATCATCGAAACTAGTCTGCGGCCCTACAACAATACGGGCATCGAATTTCACATCGACGTGCGCGACGAGCACTGCACGACCAGGCGCAAGATGACCTTGAGCAAGCTACTCGCCAAGGACAACAACTTTGCCATGGGCATGTGAGTGTAGCTGTCAGCTGTCAATAGTACAGCAAATGGCAATCGATACACTTGAATTCATTTCCAGATTTTTCATTGGTGCCTTGACAAGCGCTTGTGTTTTGTCCACCGTCTGGCAGCACTGGGATTGGCTCAGCAGCAAGCTGACGCGTCTTACTACAACCACAAGAGCTCCTCAAACTGATGATGATGAGCGCACAGAGGAGGTGGAAGAAGAAGTCACTGACGAGCAACAGCAGGCAGAGCAAGACGCTAAAGAGAAGAGTGCTCCGCCTGTGCATTTGCGGATTCTACAGGCGTTTTCACCACAACGCACCTGGCGATTGCTAGTGTCCCTTGAAGACCAGGACATTGACTTTCCGCTTATTCATCTGCTCAGAATACTGGCCACATTCATGGTCTATGTGAATCTGAAGTTTATCATGGCAGGCCACCTGCCCCTAACTAATCGGGATGCATTCGTTGGCACCGTAAATCGCTACTGGAGCTTGCCATATCGTCTGCCGCTGCTTCCCAGCGATCTGCTGCTGCTGCTCAGCGGATTCCTCAACGCCAACCAGCTGTCCCATCAAATGGAGGCCACCTGCCGCTTGAGTTTTGTGCGCAATGTGGCCACCAAGGCGTGTCGCTATGTGCCCACCATTCTCGCGGTTCTGGGCTTCCAAACTTGGATACTGCCTCATTTGGGCACCGGTCCGCTGTGGCAGTTGCTGGTGGCTGAGAATGCTCGTCTCTGTGAGGAGAACATGTGGCGCAGTGCGTTGAGTATGCAGAATACCGCCGACATGGAGGACATGGTAAGAAGTTTGCTGCGTCATTGATTGTCTTTTATTTTTCAGTTTTTAAATAACGAAGAAAGAGAACGAAACATCGATAATCGCAACTGTACATTGAATTCGTGCCGTTGATTGCATCAATCTCTTTATTTTCTGCATATAACCGAACTTAAATGCACTGCATATACATGTAATTGCAAACATATGTACATATTTTCAATTTCAAGTATTTCCTCTGTAGAATATTCAGTTATAAATGTTCAAAATTATGAAATTGCACGATTGATTGAATCTGCACAATATTATACGAACGTTGTGGTCATCGCATCTCTTGTAAAGAAATATTTTAGTTTTAATTACACATTGCGGATAATTGGATAATTTCTTGTGGAGGATTTTCACTAATTTTTCATATTCATAAACACAAATTATTACCTAAATTAATGATCACTTGCAATATTTATTGATTTGTCTCTTATGTCTCTATCATCAACAATATGAAGTGTAATTCACACAATATGCTTCATAATTTCAGTGCTCGCCATTCACCGTGCAACTCAGCTTGGATCTGCAACTGTATTTCTTGGGCGCCCTTATTGTTTGGTTGTATTTCACCGATCCCGAGGCTGGTTTCTTTCTATGCGGCGCCTTTCATGCGATGTCCGTTGCAGCACGCTATTCTCGCACCCAACGCGAGCACCTGGCACCATCTCTATTCCACGGCTTACAGTGTGTATTCCCATCCTATCCTACACCCTTATACCCCAAGTATTAAGTGTTAGGCAGAAGGAGATATCCCATACATGTATGTCTGTTCGTCTATGTCTGTTCGTCTATCTGTTCGTTTGTTTGAACACTTTGATCTCTCTCTCTCTCTCTATCTCTCTCTCTCTCTCTCTCTCTGAGAAAAATTTTGAAGACACAAAGGTGAGAATCATTGAAACATCTGTTAAAACAGATACATATATGGGTAATTCTTTGGTTAGGACTATATTTAGAGCTAAGCTTGATTTTAGAAACGTTTTCCGTTATACGATAAAATATATAAATTCGTTCATTTTTCGTACGATTCCATTTATTCATTTCTGCAATTATTGTAAAACAGAAAAATAATTCATAAATCATTCTTAACTCAAATTAAAGTGTTAATCAAGATCTACATATAAATAGTGGCGCGCGGAACATTTTCATCAGAGAATTACCCAAATGAATTCAAATACAAATGTTTGTATCAGTTGATGTTTCTGTTTGGCATATTCTTTAATTTGCTACCATTTTTAACTTATTCAGGGTTAGTCTGTCAATTTGAGTAGCGAGTATCCCACAGTCGATAACACTTGAATGCAAATCTCATTTGCTCTTCACTTTTTACAGCGTAAACAAATTCTATCGAACTGCGAACCTAATTTACACATCGCCCATAACACGAGCCACCAGCTATCTCTTGGGCATTGGAGCGGCTCTCCTGTTCCGCAGCGAGTCCGGGGTCTTTCGGATACCCACACGCTTCAAGCGTGCCGGCTGGGCACTCGCTGTGCTAGCACTCGCCTGGTGCTTGTGGTCACCGGCCGCCGGTTTGACGAGCAAATACGTGTACAAGTCAACGGATGCGGCTGCATACTTAGCCTGGAGTCCCTTGATACTTGGTCTGGCGATTTGCTGGATGATTTTGATTGCTCCATTGGATAAGAGCATTGTGCAACGATTTCCGCATATTGCTCGACCAGTGGTGCTTCTGTCACGCCTAGAGATCCCACTGCAATTGGCCAGCTATGTGGTGGTACTCTGGACTACGGCGAGTGTCAAGGAGCCGCATCAATTTCTAATGTCTGATTTGGTACGAGACATTGATAATTCATTCGAGTGCACGTTTAATAATTTGCTCGACTTACTCTATAGATCAATCTGCAGGAGATAGCGTGCATTGTGTTGTTCGCACTGATTGTCGCCTTTCTCATTGATTACCCGGCTCAAGAGATTGGACTCTTGATACTAGATTTCAACTTTAGTGGCCCGCTTTTGACGCAGTCAAAGGATAAGGATGGAGCAGCTGATGACGCATCCATGGAGGAGAGCACTGAACTTAAATCGGACTCGCCAGAGCCAACCGATTCGATTTGGCCATCGGAATCGGATCCTGAAGATGAGAAATCCTCTGAATAATGTAATGTTTCAATTACAATTATCTATTTACATATATAATTTCCATATTAAAGTTCATAGCGAATTGATAGTTGAACAATGTAATAAAAGACAAAATTCGACTTGTAAATTCCCGGTATAATTTATCTTATAATTAGTTCAGAATCAGGATCAATAAGTTTCGAATATTTGGAAAAGTATTTGGAGCATATGAATTATCATCAAATAATCAGTTCTATCATCCCTAATTGACATTATAGTTTTTAAGTATTTTACTTTAAAAAAAAATTTATCTTCAAATATTTCAAATTTAAACAAAATACCTTTTATCTCCTAATCAAAACACGTTTTCCCCCATAAAAAGCCAACGGTTTTAAAAACGAAGAAAGCTTCACTAAGGTTCAAAATCGTTAACATGTTTGCAAATTAAATTCAGATTATTGCGGTGATCATTCAAGATTAAGTACCTTTCATATTTATTGTATAAATTGCCAAACTGAAGCAAATACTTTATAGAAATGCTGTACATGCTGATCCCGCCGCATGAGGCAGCAAAGAACTACATTAATCCTAAACCTATTAGTCTTTGGCAGAAGAGCCTATCGGTGGCGATTATGTATATTTGTAGGTGTGGGTGTGTTATCTCCAAGCTGAGAGAGAGTATGTGTGTGAGTGTGTTATGACGCTTGATCTTTCACTTTTCGCTGACGCAGCGATTGGACATCTGATGTTTTCTCCTGATGTGCCCTATTGGTGGACTTGTCCAGCAACAAGAGATCATCGGTGCTGCTGCTTTCGCCAACATCGGAAATGTCGAATTTATCCATCGATGAGTCGTGATAACTGGACTCATCCTCATCGCGCAAACTGCTCGTGCTGTCGACAATCACCCGGCTGGCTTGGCTCTGCAGCTGATTGGTGAAGCGGGCGTATCGGATCTGCATGTTACGGAGCCAGGTGGCATCGGACCAGTGGTACCAGCTGAGCAGAAAAACGACCAATATAAAGAATAGATTGGTGCTAATGGCTGAAAAGGGAGTACACACAACAGAAATACCAATTTAGTTTAATTAACGACTTTAACAATTAGTCAGTTCTCTAATAGAGTAAACCAATTTAAATCAACTAGGCAATCATTATCCAGACCAAAACGATCACACAACAAGAAGATCACAAAAACAACACTTACCCACAATGGCCGAGAGCACCGGCCAATTGAACATGATGTAGCGCAGTCCAGAGAAATCCGCCTCGATGTGCAACGTCACCGTGTAGAACTGTATCTTTGTGATTGTATCTCGACATAGACGTCTGTAATGGGATGCTGGCGTTCCTCCAAATACTGTGAGAATATCTCGACGGGCACCTTCTGGAACTCCTCCTTCCAACCAAGCACATAGAGCGGACTCAGCGCCCACGTGGAAAACAGGCGTACCAATGGCGAACGGTATCGCATCATTGCAGAGCGACACGAATGTCCGCGCAACATTGAATCATAGTCACGCATCTCAGCGCACACCATAAACATGCCCAGCTCCAAATTTTGCGGTGACTCCGGCATATCGATGTTGACAATCACCTTGTACGCCTGGCCCACCATCAGAAGTTGTTGCTTCTTCGTCAGCGAGACATGAGCGTGTGGAAAGGTACACGGTGTACTTGTCTCAAGGCATGTTCTGTAATTCGCATGAATGAAATGACAATGATCAGAGGTCAGAGGTCAGCGATCAACTAGCTACTCACTTGAACTGCATGTGAACGGGTCGCGTATGCGATATTGGTGGCATGTAGACATAATAGAAGGCGGCATATATGAATACGGCCAGCCAAATAATTAGCACCACAGCAAATGCGATCAGTCCCAGGCGCAACACCAGCTCCCTTAAGGTGTCCACCTTTTCATCGGCTTTGCTGCGAAGGCGATCGTACACATTGAGCGTAAGATTGACTGCGGGTCGCACAAAGAAGCGACGACCCAGGCCCAGCGGATCGCAGCAGAATATTATGAAACGCAGCAGGAAGTTCATCTTGTTTATGTCGCTATAGCTGTTGTTGTCGTCTATCGTCGCGACGTCGATCGACGATCGTATGAATCGAGTATCAACTCACCAACTACAGTTTGGGGGGCGACTATTAAATACATTTATTGTTATAATTGGACTGCTTATCGGCGATATAGCGCTGTGGGTAATTGCCAGATTTGCATGGTATGAAGTTCAAACTTTGAACGGCCGAAGCCGAACCATTATCAGCTGTGTTAACAGGTCTAATCATTCGCTAGCTGCGCTGAATCACTCACTTGCACGTCTTTCAAATGCCAAGCATCGATGTTGCTCCACTTCATATCAACAACTTGCCAAAAAACCTGGAAAACAATCGACGGCACTATCGATACAATCGATGTTTCTTAAATTTGTTAAACATCGATGGTTCTTAAATAAGAATCATGATCTCTGATCAAACAACTTCTTAAATGTTATTTTTATGTTTTATGAAAAACATCGATGGTCTCAAACATCGATTGTTTTCCAGCTCTAGACTAAAGTCGGTTCGAAACGTAAAAGAACTGAGTGGCAGTGGAAAAAAGGCTTAATGCTCGTGAACTAGCCGCAACTGGTTTATAATGGCATATCTGTAGATTATTAAAATATATTTAAATAATACAAAAAGTTTGTTAATAGCAATTAATTGTTTCACTGCATTTTGTGGTAATGCATTGCTGATATCGTTGCAACACTACATATTCATTAATCGATTGCATGTGACTGGCGCTTATCGACATCTCGACTATTGTGTCTTCACTAAAGACGCGTTGCATTTACTGCATGGACGTGGCTTGTGGCATGCGCACCTCAAGAACGTAAGCAAAGCGCTTTATTAACACTACTTGCATTTCCTAGCGACTCACTTGTTCTCACACCCCACAGCCCAAGCACTTTGTGGCACGCTACAGCGTCGCCAATTGGGGCATCTGCTTGCCGCATGCCTGCTCCGCCCACGTGGTGCACAGCATCATCGAAACTAGTCTGCGGCCCTACAACAATACGGGCATCGAATTTCACATCGACGTGCGCGACGAGCACTGCACGACCAGGCGCAAGATGACCTTGAGCAAGCTACTCGCCAAGGACAACAACTTTGCCATGGGCATGTGAGTGTAGCTGTCAGCTGTCAATAGTACAGCAAATGGCAATCGATACACTTGAATTCATTTCCAGATTTTTCATTGGTGCCTTGACAAGCGCTTGTGTTTTGTCCACCGTCTGGCAGCACTGGGATTGGCTCAGCAGCAAGCTGACGCGTCTTACTACAACCACAAGAGCTCCTCAAACTGATGATGATGAGCGCACAGAGGAGGTGGAAGAAGAAGTCACTGACGAGCAACAGCAGGCAGAGCAAGACGCTAAAGAGAAGAGTGCTCCGCCTGTGCATTTGCGGATTCTACAGGCGTTTTCACCACAACGCACCTGTCCCTTGAAGACCAGGACATTGACTTTCCGCTTATTCATCTGCTCAGAATACTGGCCACATTCATGGTCTATGTGAATCTGAAGTTTATCATGGCAGGCCACCTGCCCCTAACTAATCGGGATGCATTCGTTGGCACCGTAAATCGCTACTGGAGCTTGCCATATCGTCTGCCGCTGCTTCCCAGCGATCTGCTGCTGCTGCTCAGCGGATTCCTCAACGCCAACCAGCTGTCCCATCAAATGGAGGCCACCTGCCGCTTGAGTTTTGTGCGCAATGTGGCCACCAAGGCGTGTCGCTATGTGCCCACCATTCTCGCGGTTCTGGGCTTCCAAACTTGGATACTGCCTCATTTGGGCACCGGTCCGCTGTGGCAGTTGCTGGTGGCTGAGAATGCTCGTCTCTGTGAGGAGAACATGTGGCGCAGTGCGTTGAGTATGCAGAATACCGCCGACATGGAGGACATGGTAAGAAGTTTGCTGCGTCATTGATTGTCTTTTTATTTTTCAGTTTTTTAAATAACGAAGAAAGAGAACGAAACATCGATAATCGCAACTGTACATTGAATTCGTGCCGTTGATTGCATCAATCTCTTTATTTTCTGCATATAACCGAACTTAAATGCACTGCATATACATGTAATTGCAAACATATGTACATATTTTCAATTTCAAGTATTTCCTCTGTAGAATATTCAGTTATAAATGTTCAAAATTATGAAATTGCACGATTGATTGAATCTGCACAATATTATACGAACGTTGTGGTCATCGCATCTCTTGTAAAGAAATATTTTAGTTTTAATTACACATTGCGGATAATTGGATAATTTCTTGTGGAGGATTTTCACTAATTTTTCATATTCATAAACACAAATTATTACCTAAATTAATGATCACTTGCAATATTTATTGATTTGTCTCTTATGTCTCTATCATCAACAATATGAAGTGTAATTCACACAATATGCTTCATAATTTCAGTGCTCGCCATTCACCGTGCAACTCAGCTTGGATCTGCAACTGTATTTCTTGGGCGCCCTTATTGTTTGGTTGTATTTCACCGATCCCGAGGCTGGTTTCTTTCTATGCGGCGCCTTTCATGCGATGTCCGTTGCAGCACGCTATTCTCGCACCCAACGCGAGCACCTGGCACCATCTCTATTCCACGGCTTACAGTGTGTATTCCCATCCTATCCTACACCCTTATACCCCAAGTATTAAGTGTTAGGCAGAAGGAGATATCCCATACATGTATGTCTGTTCGTCTATGTCTGTTCGTCTATCTGTTCGTTTGTTTGAACACTTTGATCTCTCTCTCTCTCTCTATCTCTCTCTCTCTCTCTCTCTCTGAGAAAAATTTTGAAGACACAAAGGTGAGAATCATTGAAACATCTGTTAAAACAGATACATATATGGGTAATTCTTTGGTTAGGACTATATTTAGAGCTAAGCTTGATTTTAGAAACGTTTTCCGTTATACGATAAAATATATAAATTCGTTCATTTTTCGTACGATTCCATTTATTCATTTCTGCAATTATTGTAAAACAGAAAAATAATTCATAAATCATTCTTAACTCAAATTAAAGTGTTAATCAAGATCTACATATAAATAGTGGCGCGCGGAACATTTTCATCAGAGAATTACCCAAATGAATTCAAATACAAATGTTTGTATCAGTTGATGTTTCTGTTTGGCATATTCTTTAATTTGCTACCATTTTAACTTATTCAGGGTTAGTCTGTCAATTTGAGTAGCGAGTATCCCACAGTCGATAACACTTGAATGCAAATCTCATTTGCTCTTCACTTTTTACAGCGTAAACAAATTCTATCGAACTGCGAACCTAATTTACACATCGCCCATAACACGAGCCACCAGCTATCTCTTGGGCATTGGAGCGGCTCTCCTGTTCCGCAGCGAGTCCGGGGTCTTTCGGATACCCACACGCTTCAAGCGTGCCGGCTGGGCACTCGCTGTGCTAGCACTCGCCTGGTGCTTGTGGTCACCGGCCGCCGGTTTGACGAGCAAATACGTGTACAAGTCAACGGATGCGGCTGCATACTTAGCCTGGAGTCCCTTGATACTTGGTCTGGATGATTTTGATTGCTCCATTGGATAAGAGCATTGTGCAACGATTTCCGCATATTGCTCGACCAGTGGTGCTTCTGTCACGCCTAGAGATCCCACTGCAATTGGCCAGCTATGTGGTGGTACTCTGGACTACGGCGAGTGTCAAGGAGCCGCATCAATTTCTAATGTCTGATTTGGTACGAGACATTGATAATTCATTCGAGTGCACGTTTAATAATTTGCTCGACTTACTCTATAGATCAATCTGCAGGAGATAGCGTGCATTGTGTTGTTCGCACTGATTGTCGCCTTTCTCATTGATTACCCGGCTCAAGAGATTGGACTCTTGATACTAGATTTCAACTTTAGTGGCCCGCTTTTGACGCAGTCAAAGGATAAGGATGGAGCAGCTGATGACGCATCCATGGAGGAGAGCACTGAACTTAAATCGGACTCGCCAGAGCCAACCGATTCGATTTGGCCATCGGAATCGGATCCTGAAGATGAGAAATCCTCTGAATAATGTAATGTTTCAATTACAATTATCTATTTACATATATAATTTCCATATTAAAGTTCATAGCGAATTGATAGTTGAACAATGTAATAAAAGACAAAATTCGACTTGTAAATTCCCGGTATAATTTATCTTATAATTAGTTCAGAATCAGGATCAATAAGTTTCGAATATTTGGAAAAGTATTTGGAGCATATGAATTATCATCAAATAATCAGTTCTATCATCCCTAATTGACATCATAGTTTTTAAGTATTTTACTTTGAAAAAAAATTTATCTTCAAATATTTCAAATTTAAACAAAATACCTTTTATCTCCTAATCAAAACACGTTTTCCCCCATAAAAAGCCAACGGTTTTAAAAACGAAGAAAGCTTCACTAAAATCGTTAACATGTTTGCAAATTAAATTCAGATTATTGCGGTGATCATTCAAGATTAAGTACCTTTCATATTTATTGTATAAATTGCCAAACTGAAGCAAATACTTTATAGAAATGCTGTACATGCTGATCCCGCCGCATGAGGCAGCAAAGAACTACATTAATCCTAAACCTATTAGTCTTTGGCACAAGAGCCTATCGGTGGCGATTATGTATATTTGTAGGTGTGGGTGTGTTATCTCCAAGCTGAGAGAGAGTGTGTGTGTGAGTGTGTTATGACGCTTGATCTTTCACTTTTCGCTGACGCAGCGATTGGACATCTGATGTTTTCTCCTGATGTGCCCTATTGGTGGACTTGTCCAGCAACAAGAGATCATCGGTGCTGCTGCTTTCGCCAACATCGGAAATGTCGAATTTATCCATCGATGAGTCGTGATAACTGGACTCATCCTCATCGCGCAAACTGCTCGTGCTGTCGACAATCACCCGGCTGGCTTGGCTCTGCAGCTGATTGGTGAAGCGGGCGTATCGGATCTGCATGTTACGGAGCCAGGTGGCATCGGACCAGTGGTACCAGCTGAGCAGAAAAACGACCAATATAAAGAATAGATTGGTGCTAATGGCTGAAAAGGGAGTACACACAACAGAAATACCAATTTAGTTTAATTAACGACTTTAACAATTAGTCAGTTCTCTAATAGAGTAAACCAATTTAAATCAACTAGGCAATCATTATCCAGACCAAAACGATCACACAACAAGAAGATCACAAAAACAACACTTACCCACAATGGCCGAGAGCACCGGCCAATTGAACATGATGTAGCGCAGTCCAGAGAAATCCGCCTCGATGTGCAACGTCACCGTGTAGAACTGTATCTTTTGTGATTGTATCTCGACATAGACGTCTGTAATGGGATGCTGGCGTTCCTCCAAATACTGTGAGAATATCTCGACGGGCACCTTCTGGAACTCCTCCTTCCAACCAAGCACATAGAGCGGACTCAGCGCCCACGTGGAAAACAGGCGTACCAATGGCGAACGGTATCGCATCATTGCAGAGCGACACGAATGTCCGCGCAACATTGAATCATAGTCACGCATCTCAGCGCACACCATAAACATGCCCAGCTCCAAATTTTGCGGTGACTCCGGCATATCGATGTTGACAATCACCTTGTACGCCTGGCCCACCATCAGAAGTTGTTGCTTCTTCGTCAGCGAGACATGAGCGTGTGGAAAGGTACACGGTGTACTTGTCTCAAGGCATGTTCTGTAATTCGCATGAATGAAATGACAATGATCAGAGGTCAGAGGTCAGCGATCAACTAGCTACTCACTTGAACTGCATGTGAACGGGTCGCGTATGCGATATTGGTGGCATGTAGACATAATAGAAGGCGGCATATATGAATACGGCCAGCCAAATAATTAGCACCACAGCAAATGCGATCAGTCCCAGGCGCAACACCAGCTCCCTTAAGGTGTCCACCTTTTCATCGGCTTTGCTGCGAAGGCGATCGTACACATTGAGCGTAAGATTGACTGCGGGTCGCACAAAGAAGCGACGACCCAGGCCCAGCGGATCGCAGCAGAATATTATGAAACGCAGCAGGAAGTTCATCTTGTTTATGTCGCTATAGCTGTTGTTGCGTCGTCTATCGTCGCGACGTCGATCGACGATCGTATGAATCGAGTATCAACTCACCAACTACAGTTTGGGGGCGACTATTAAATACATTTATTGTTATAATTGACTGCTTATCGGCGATATAGCGCTGTGGGTAATTGCCAGATTTGCATGGTATGAAGTTCAAACTTTGAACGGCCGAAGCCGAACCATTATCAGCTGTGTTAACAGGTCTAATCATTCGCTAGCTGCGCTGAATCACTCACTTGCACGTCTTTCAAATGCCAAGCATCGATGTTGCTCCACTTCTTATCAACAACTTGCCAAAAAAACCTGGAAAACAATCGACGGCACTATCGATACAATCGATGTTTCTTAAATTTGTTAAACATCGATGGTTCTTAAATAAGAATCATGATCTCTGATCAAACAACTTCTTAAATGTTATTTTTATGTTTTATCAAAAACATCGATGGTCTCAAACATCGATTGTTTCGATCGATATATCGCATGGCGATAAGAGTGGTTAGGAAATGGCAACTCCAGGGGAGGGAAATTTGAAAATTGCTCCAACCTTTGAATATGTGGATTTTGCGGATTCAAGGAGTTGAATTTTGATGAAGGTTGGCGACAGTCGACCGGAAGATCGAGCAAAACGATCTTGACTGTCTTTTCTTTTCGGAGTGGTGACACGGAGTGGAATTTTGATCAAGGTAGGAGTCGGTCCACCAAAGAAATAGAAATACGGATGTTCGAAGAGTTGGTGTCTGTTTGCCTGCTTTACATACATTCGTTTGATGGTTGAAGCAGTAAAGCAACTAAAAAAGTTACAAGAAAGAAGTCGAGTGTGTGTGGGCGGTGAAAAAAGCAACAACAGTAACATCAACTGCAACAACAAGAGCAAGATCAGCAACAACAACCACAAACCCTGGTCCTGTGTGTCCGCTCTCCTCGCTCATTACGTTGCTTTTCTGTGCCCAAAGTGCCGGCAAGTGCAGTCCGGAGGAGGAATCACAGCACCAACGACAGACGCAAGTCCGATTACCACGTCGAGTGTGTAACGGCGCGCGACACCAGCTGCTACCATCACCGCTGGACAAGTGCGGACAGTCGTCGCCGCGAGACGACACACGGCGCTTTAACGATATGGAGCAGCATCGACGACATGGGATAGTGGGCGAGACGACGCCGCAAATGCTGGACCAGGAGGAGAAGCCCGTCTGAGTGAGTCGTGCTGCGGTGTCACCAGGCTCGGCCTGTCCGCCGACTAAATTTTTTTTGCGCACTCTCGTTCGGCAAGAAGAAACAGAGGATCACAATTAAAAAAAAAATGATTATATACATATTTATATATAAAGTACACTACACAACATTAGAAATCCACAAATCGTATTGAAGTATTGAAAAAAATAAGACAAAAATTATAATTCCAAATTAAAGTAAATTCAAATTTATTTTCTTGTAAAGAAATGACAGAGTAGGAACGACAGAACACCTTCATACATATATACATTCTTAAAAATCTACTTGATGCTGGATTATATGTTTATGTTTACTAATTTATATATATATACACACATTTTCTCTATTATAACCCATATCGCTCCTTCACCAATCCCGAGAGCTCTTAGGCAGGTCAAGGTAGATGATTAAGCGACTTAGATAAATACATATATTTTCAATTACGCGGCAGCTGTTTTGTTTTTCTATTAGTGATGCGTTTCTTCTGTCTTACAGCAGCTGTTTTGTATCGGTGGAGTTATCGATTGTGCGGATTGCGGGCCAGGGATGGAACTCCTCCTGAGTGCCGATGAGCCAGCCGGCGAGGATCCAGGGAGGACAAACAGTCCGTAACAGCTTTATTTAAAATTAACAATTTAGACAAGGTTTATAATGGCATATATATAGATTATTAAAAGATATTTAAATTATACAAAAAGTTTGTTAATAGCAATGAATTATTTCACTGCATTTTGTGGTAATCCATTGCTGATATCGTTGCAACACTACATATTCATTAATCGATTGCATGTGACTGGCGCTTATCGACATCTCGACTATTGTGTCTTCATTAATAAAATGCCAACTTATTGCGTTAAAATTATTTAAATATCAGCAAAATCAATACATTATCAATATTATTATTTATTTTTTAATTCTAATGCATAAATTTCCAACACAACGATTATTTATTATAATTTGAAATGACCGCGTCATACCATATTATAGCCGTCGATAGTATCGAGAGTATCTAGAAGTTTAGTTTTTGTGTATCAACCAGACAAAACATATGGGCACCATTTATAAACAATGGAGATATTTGCAACGTCCAAGTGGTTCAGCCAAACATACACAATGTGCTAAGTAAAACGAGACGCGGACTATGAATAACTACAGATACCATGGCGGGGCCGGAGGAGTTGGAGGCTACTATGGCATTGAAGTACGCGAAGTGCATCATCAGCGCATCCCGTACCCACATCACTTCACATTTGTTAGCTCCTATGTAAAGTACATGATATTTATGTTGAATTTCATGTTTTGGCTATTCGGTGGGCTGCTGCTAGGCATCGGCATCTATGCGTTCATGGACAAATGGATAGAGGCCAATGGCTTGGTCAAGTTGGAGAACATTTATGATGTAGTGCTCAACATATCGCTGGTCATGATTATTACGGGCATTGTCATCTTTATAGTTAGCCTAGCTGGCTGCTTGGGTGCCCTTCGTGAAAATACCTCTCTGCTGAAATTTTATTCGCGTTGCCTGCTAATATTCTTTCTCATGGAAATGGTCGTAGGTAATACAAGGATTATTTTACAAAAAAAATTGCCTAATCAGTCTCCTGATAAAATCAAAACACATATAATTGCTATTTGCACTATCAACTCGACAATTAACTCAACGTTTACTCATCGAAAACTACTTGAATTCCCATTAGCAGACCTCAAAATATTATTCCAATAATCAAAATAATGTCGAAAATACTATATGGTTCCTTAGTTAGATCAGAGATTTATCAGGCGGTGTGTTATTTGTAAATTGAATAGTGTACATATAATATACATATAATTTTCTGCAGCCATCATCTGTTTTGTGTTTCCACAACACATGAACGAGTTTGTGGAATATCAGTTCACCGATAAGATCATACACTACTATCGCGATGACCCAGATTTGCAGAATTTCATTGATTTTGCGCAGCAGCAGTTTAAGTGCTGTGGCCTCAGCAACGCTGGCTACCATGACTGGAACAAAAACGAATATTTTAACTGCTCATCGCCATCGGTAGAGAAATGCGGCGTGCCATACAGTTGCTGCATCAATGCCACTGATATTATGTGCGGATATGCGGTGCAGCAGGAATCTGTGGCAGCTGCCAGCAAATTGATCTGGACAAGTGGCTGCATTGAAATCGTTCGCGTCTGGGCTGAACGCAATCTCTATATGATTGCGGGCGTTGCCCTTGGCATTGCTCTCATCCAATTACTGGTTATATATTTAGCCAAAACTTTAGAGGGTCAAATCAAATTGCAGAAGTCGCGCTGGACCAATTAATTGGGCGCTATAGGAGATTACAACAGGAATGCCTTACTTTGAAAAATCATCGTGTGTCATATTTATAATGCCCTTAAACTTTGCGTAATCGATTCGATTCTTTGTGTTTGCAATATAATTTTTGTAAACTAGGATTTCTTTTCATCCTTATTGTGTTATCAGCGTCATATTATTTTTGCGTTTTTCAAAATTTTAATTAAATTGTGTTTTCAACACAGCACAACTCATTTGTTGTGTTATATAAACAAAAGGGTATTACTTTTGAAATATTAAAATACCTGTCCTTAACGCATAATTACGCATTTTTGCAAAATTACAAATGTATTACTATGAACATGTTTCGGTTTTTAGAGGCTGATATTAGTTTCTAAGTCTTCAGCTTATAAACAAAACATATAAAGTTAAATTACAATAAATATAACGCGTATCCATATACATAATGCATACAATATATAACTGAAAAAGAAAACTATATAAATTCATTCTTGATTTTTTAAAGGAAAAGTACAAAGAATTTGCACTTATTGATATATTCAATGAAAGTTTTGGAATCACAGTGGACAGAGCTTAGCGAGAACTTTTGCGTAATGTGATTTATTGAAATTGAATTTCACATCGGCCGATCAGCCAACATAATTGTTATAATTTGGATATGACAAAGTTAACTATCAACTACATCGTACAATATTTAAAAAAAAAAAAATCATATCCTGTTATGTGTTATCAGGTGGAATATGTGAATATCTTTTATGCGTTACTTTATATAATACCAAATTAGTAGTTGAGCTTGAGGGCAAAATCAACATCCATTTTGATAGATGGTTTGCGTATATAGACAGCTGCATCACGCTGTTCCACCTCCAGCTGCTGGGCAACACCATTCACAGTGATTGTGGCGCTGCTGGGCACACGATTAAGACCAGCGATGACGATGCGCTCGATCCAGGCATCTGATTTATATTTGGGCTTGCCAGTGAAACGATTGGTCAACTGGTTGTTAGCAAACTCATAGTTCACATAGATGTATTGACCATCGCGGTATGCATAGGATTTCTCATCGTCCAGATATAGAGTGCCATCAGCCTTGCCCTGACGATCCAGGCAAATGACCAGAGTGTACGGATCGTTCAGCATGAGAGCAGACGAACGGCGCAGACGCTCCTTCTTGGGCACAATGCTGCCACCGCGTTGCCAAACTGGTATCTAACTCAATATAAAATACAAATATGAAAATTAATTGCTTGAATGGGAGGGAAGAGCACTAACTTTATATTCGGTAACTGGTATTGACTCGGAGCCGGTGCGCTCCTGACGCTGATATGTATCGACATCATACCAATAATCACCATTCTTTTTATCATCAATAGCTGGGAAATACACATCCACTTTGCTAACGCCCTGCTGCATAACTGGACGCACCAACAGACGCTGCTGCACCAACAGCTGGCTGTCAATGGCGAACGCTTCCTTGTCCTGTGGATAATGGGCCAACAGTGGACGTATTACTGGGGCACCAGTCTGCTCCAGCTCATAGAAACTTGTATACCATAACGGCAAATAGCTGTAGCGCTTAAGCAATGCACTCCTGATAATGAGGCGAGTGCGCTCTGGGAAGAGCCATGGCTCACGGCGCTTGGTATCGATGTGAGCATGGGCACGGAAGAATGGCAAAAACGCGCCGGTTTGATACCACCGCTCTAACAGTTCGCTGTCTGGATTTCCAAAAAAGCCACCAACATCGGCGCCACAGAACGAGAAGCCAGCGACGGCTTCTGTCAGGCACATCTTGATCGAATGCTGCAAATGGGACCAATCCGCCAGATTATCGCCTGTCCAAATAGCGGCATAACGCTGCGAGCCCGCGAAATGGGCACGTGTCAAGATGAAGGGACGCTGGTTGGGATCACGCTTTTGCAGGCCATCAAAGGTGCCCATGAGATGCATGTGACCGTAGAGATTGTGAACATCGCGATGCTCCCAGTTTCCATAGTGTATCAGATCCTTGGGTGCGGTAATTTCGGGACCATTAAAAACAGACGGTTCGTTCATATCGTTCCAGATCATCACATCCTCGGTGACAGTCTTGAATTTAGACAGATGATATTGGCTGGCGTAATAATCACGCACAACGGGATTGAAAAAGTCCGGATAACTGGCAGAGCCGGGCCAGCACCAGCCCTCGTAGTCATTACCCTCGCGTGTTTTCACATAATAGCCCTTCTCCGTGCAGTCCGAATGGAAGAAGTAGCTGTTGTCGCGCTTAATGTGCGGATCGATAATCACAACCAAATGACGTCCTAGTTCGGTAAGATTCTTGATCATAGTCAACGGTTCGGGGAACTTAAATTTGTCCCAGGTGAAATAACGCTTGCCATCGGTATACTCAATATCCAACCACATAGTATCCATGGGCATGTTGAACTCATCATACTTGGCCGACACGGTGGTCACATCGCGCTCATCGTTGTAATTCCAGCGGCTCTGATGGTAGGCCAGCGAGAACAATTGCGGCAGGTCATGTGTGCCCGTCAAGGCGGTGTACTGCTGGAACACATCCATGGGCTGCGGACCAAGCATTATAAAGGCATCGACAATTCCTGACTCTGAAATAAAGTGCGCTGCCGGTGGAGTTGATTTGCGTGAGCCCGACACAAAGTTCACCAGCGAGGAGACCACATTCGTTTCTGCGGTGTATATGTCCACCCAGGTCTCGGCAGCATTCTGCCAATAGACGCCGGCAGTGCGCTGAGGGCTGAAATATACCATAAACAAGATTCGTAATAAGTATATAGCTAAATTCAAAATTGAATAGCTATGATATTAAGAACTCAATAAGAGTTTTAGATCCTCCGAATGATCAAGATAAAGCACAACAAAAACAATAGCAACATCTATTTTGTCTATGTAGACACTAAGTGGAAAAAACAATTGAGAAAACTAAAGTCGTCTCGGCTGTTGACCCTGATCAATAAAACATTTCCTTTATAGGGTCGGAGATACATCCTTCTGCTTGTTATATAAAATTCTTGGTGTCACAAAGTAGTAATACCCTTTTATCTTACGGTTCGCGGGTTTAACAAAAATATAGACGATACGTACATAGGACTCGCATACTTTTCTATATATTGGTGAAAGTATTTCTGCGTGTTATACGTTAATTAACTCATTTCCATATTTTATCATTTGAGGGGAATGGCTACCGAGCTAATAACAATTTTTGTGAAGGGAGTAATTTTGTGTATTACCTGCTTACAACTAGAAAAAAAAGAGTTCAACTTACCCATGACCGTAAAGCACAGGTACGGAGCCATAAAGTGCCATCTTGCTGTCCACAATGTACTCAAAGACATCGAGATTGTACAGACGATACGGATCCGTGCCCGAGGTGGACTTAAGAGCAAAGCTATCGGCATGTTCTGGTATGCCGAAGAGCACTTCAGCAGCGGGGAATGAGAAATCAAGAGCAACGGCTTCGGGTCCGTAGGGTTTGCTATCGTGATGGGACTTAAAGTTCTCTTCCCACGAGCCAGGTTCATCCAATGTCTCCGGGACCTCTACATTCTGTTGCTGCTCGCCACTATCTGGCAAAGCTTGTTCCTGTGTCTTCTGCCGCAAGTGCTCAAAGTACAGCCAATTCTTAGCGTTCACCGAGACAACATGCACATCGTTTTCATAGAAATCAATGCGAAACGGATCACCATGTATGACCGCCTTTGAGTGGCCAGACGTTACGGTCAACTCGCCATCTGATTCCTGAACACGTATGGTAACCGTCTTTGGTTGTGCCTTCAGTGCGTGCTCAACACGATAGCGTGGACGCAAAGGTGTCTTCTCATCAATCTGCAGGCGGAATGTGCTGCCCACTAAGGCCTCTAACTTGAATGTGAACTGATGATGGTTCTCTTTATTCAACAAATCAACAGTCACTGAATCGCTGTACGTGTTCAATGTGCCCGATATAAGAGAATATTTGCTGCCCGAACTCTGCACTTTGCGAGATCGCCTAATAAAAACGAAATAGAGATTGAAAGGAAGCGAAAAGGTACATCTATCTATGAAACATGTTTATATAAAAGTCATACCTGCAAAAACTGCTCTGCTCGCAGGTCTTGAAATTTGTTGGATCAACGCCAGAACCATAGTTGATCCATCCCCCAATTAGGAAGCAAAAGAACACTGCACACCTCATATTTGCCCTTGTCTTTTCTTGGCAAGGTTTCTTTTACTGATTATTGTTGAATCAAATCTGTAAAATATAATAGAAATAGCAACTCACCAATGAAAAAGTGTTTGATTTTATCTCGAAACTCTCGTCCCAAAAAACTAATAAGTTAGTATCAAGCGGAGAATATATTCTAAAATATCTAAAAATATCTGACCTGTTTGTTTACAGAAACAGTTATGTACAAGAACATAGCCAACTTTCGAACAAATAAATAATAATAAATATGAAAGCTTTAGTAAATTCTACACATACATATGTTTCGCATGTTTTTTTTCCTTTTTTACCGTCTCCATTGTTTTTCATAACGATATGATTGTCGGCAAACTGTCGAATTAACAATTTTGGAACACGTCACACGTTCGACATAGATAGAGCCGGCATTTTCATTCACCATCAAATTTGACTTAAATATGCTATGTATATTTAATTTCATGTGCTACAAATGTTGCATTAATGCAGCCACTTTTCAGCTACATTCTAATTAATGCATCAAGTGCAGCGTATTTATTTTCCTGGCGCAAATTCCCTTACATGTACTGCATTGCCTTCATCACCTCCCACCAAACACAATTGCTTAAAACTATATAACTATTGCTTTATTAACATACCAAAATGACATGAATAAAACACCACTAATTGCATAAATTGTTTTAATACATACCCAAATACAAAAAAACAAGTTGACAATTGTGTCAATATAAGAAAATTGTTTTTTTTTTTTATCGAGAAGCTTTGAAAGATATCGCTTTGGCTATGTTTTACAGTGTGACCGCGGCGTCATCGCATAACTGATATCGCGTGCAGGTGGTATCGATAGCTATCGAAACCACCTGCCTTTCGATTCGAATTTTTGCATTATATTTTCAAAATACTTGCTTACGGTCACACCGCGGAAATTTAATTTTTTTTTAATACAAAGCTTGAAGATTTCTTCAATAAACATTTAATTTGTATTGTTCGGCTGAAACAACATCGATCATTGCCTTAGAAAATACGGTATCGAATTTTCCATCGATGTTTCTTTACCACAAATATTTTATGAAGTTTTTATTTTTTTAAACAAATACGCACATTAATTATAATATATAATTAAATACGTTATGCAATTTGGGACAATTTAACGCATGTACTTAGCAATTAATAGCGAATTAAGTTGCTGATGGGGAAAGAGCGGCGCAGACTCATGCACTTCTCGCGATCAATAAACAAGGCGTTGACCTTGTTCCTCAAATCCTCCTCCAGGATGCAGCGTGTCTTCAGCAACGATTGATGAGTGGCCTCCGCTTCCTGCAACTTATGGTGCAGCACGTCAACAGTGCCCTGAATGTCTTGCACCTCCTGCACAAGTCGATCGTGGGCCGTATCCCTAAATGCAACAACGTATGAATAATTTATTTTGTATAATAATAATTGAAGAATCATACTTGCAGAGCTCCATGCCCTCGCGATGTGAGCGTGCCTCGAGCCGAGTCTGAGCGACCTTAAGTGGATTCGACTTGTCCTGTATGGCCTTCTGCAGTAGAAATAGATGCTTCTCCATATCGAACAACTCCTGTTGCACCTTCTGCAAGTGCAATTGCACGCGATTCTTGGCACCCGCCATCTCCTGAGAGCGCCGATCGAGCGCATTATTTGTGTTATTCCAAAAGTCCCAGACGGATGACGCGACCGCATTGACCACATTTTGTGAGTCACTGCGCAACTGCGAAAGCTTGGCACGCTCAGCCTGTGAACGCTTCACATGCTCGCTGCTGGCAAGTGCCCAGGAATCCTGACTGCTGACAGTTGGATCGTATTTCTCAATGCCACCAAAATAAGTGATGCCACGACTGTAGTTGTTCAAGCGATGACACATCGAATCAATGCCCATTGTCGACTCCTTCTGTGTGACGTCGATCTCAAGCAAATGCTGAGCGCCCCGACAATCGATCGCCTGCTTGGCGATCTTCTCGTGCAGCTCCTTGAGGCGATCGCGTGAGTTACGCAAATGATTTATCTCCAACAGCAGCGCCTTCTCCACGTTATCGTGCACCTTCTCCATACCCTGTCGCGCCTCGCGATGAAACAGACACTCCTGGGCAATATGCAGCGGCACCTCCAGATCCAACATGGCTTTACCGCATTGACGCTGCAGCTCATTGATGTCCGACATCTCGCCAATGAGCTTTTCCAGTTCGGCATTGAGTTCATTGCGCCAAAAAGTCAAGTCCGTGATGCGCTCACCTAAACGACGGCCAGCATCACGTTGACCTGCCGTCGCCGTTTCGTCCGTCTCGCGCATTAGACGCACTGCATCATTGCGCATACGTTCGGATAAATTACTATCGACAGAGATAGAGAGGTAACGGATTAACGAAAGACCCTCGAGCAAGTATGCTTACCGATTTGTATTCGACTCGCCGTAGATTCCCAGATTGTTGCTGTGCCACTCGTTGTTGGTGTAGCGCGTGTAAAGTGCAGCACGTGCCGCATGCTGCGGGTTCCGCTCGAAACCCGTCACCAAATTGGGGAAAATCATCCCCTCGGTCTTCATTCCTTGGGGCACAAAGCATGGCTGTGTCATTTGATTTGTCACCGGCTGCTCGGGCATATGTTTAATCTCAATCATTTCGAAAGCCATCTTTGGGCGCCAGGGATGACGTTGCGTTGTCTCATAGCTGGCGGCCAAACGTGTGGACACCGCGGGTCCACCAACGGGCTCCATGCAGGGCGGTGCTCCGGCCTGACTCCATGGCTGCAATTGAGAATACATCACACTTTGTGTTGGCAGCGCATTGTTTGCTGTATCATGGTGATTCGACATGGTTAAATGTTGTTTAAGCTACTTTGACAAAGAATTTTTACGTGAAATTTTGTAAATAAAACTTTGCAAAAATTGTATAAAAAATAGAAGATACTAAAAAAATATAGACGTAGTTTTTTTACTCGATGCTAACTGTACGAGATTGCAAGTGTAAATGAAATATGAAATATCCTGATCAAACAGCTTGAACCATTTGTTGTTAAAAGCAGAGCCTACTTCAGACATAAGATTCAATTATTCGCAAGGTGTGTGTATAATAAGAGTTGTTGGATGGTTTCTATAATTGAAGTGTACTATATCTCTAATTTCTCCTCTCAATAAAATCATTCTGAAATAATTATTAAATTAAAATAAATTCATTGATTTTTCAAATGAAATTCAAAAACAAGAGTTTAAAAATGATTAAAATTGTATGTACAATTTTCCCATCCCTGCCATTTTTTTCTTAATTCAAATTTACGCGTTTCATAACTGTAAAGTGCTGATTTCTCGAAAATAAAATAACATGCTGTGAATTTTAAAGTGTGATTGAGAACGAATGATTTGATGATACATATGATTCCATTAGATTGCGATGATCCTTGCGTTCGGTGTATTCGTTCATGTCCGCTGTGGGCCATTTGCTCATCAGATTATCCTTGACTAGGCGGTGATCAAAATTGCTATTCTCGATGTATGAGTGCTTGTGGAATTTAGTGACCTCGTGACCCTTTAATGGTGCCATTATGTTTGTCAAATTCTCGTGCTCACTCACAATGGGCACACTGGAGCGTAAGAGTAGATTCTTAAGAGTTTCAGGTGCCTTCTGAGGATTTGGATTGCGTTGGCGAGCTACAGTATCTTCGATCGCCCAGCAGAGCATTTGAGCAGAAAACACTATATAACACTGGTTTTCTTCCTGGAAGCTACAAGGTCGAGTGAATTGTTCTGCAAGCTGACGCGGAAATTCCGTTACTGAATTATGACAGTTCGTTTGCGTTGTTAGTTTGTGAATTTGTTGATTTGGTGAACTTATTGATTTAACTTTGTCGTAGTTACTTGGTAGCCAAGGTTTACTGTTTGCTGTTGATGTTCATGTTGATGCCTTGTAATAGTTGCGAAATCAATGACCATGACAGTATCGAGGGAATCGGGGTTTAAGTTCAATGTCCCATTTAGGGTTATACGAAATGGGAACACAATTGCAATATCGGTTGACAAGTGTTTCAATAGTCCATTTAATGTGCGTGCCTAAGAAAATATAAATTTTCTGATAGAACTCTAATCTATTACCTTTTCGGTTTTATATAAAACAAGTAAGAAAGCTACAGTCGAGTGTGCTCGACTGAGAGATGCCCTCTACCCGTTTTGAATAAAAGCAAAATATTGCTGTATTATTCTCAAAATATACTAAAAATGCTACAAAGATACTAAAAATATTCTGAATGATATATTATATACAAAGATTCTAAAAATATTCTGAATGATAAATTTGGTATATCGATATAGTACCACATTCAAAATATACCATTGACAGCACAATGTACCAGATTGTCAGCCAAAGTAACAAAGAACCCTTGTCAGTAGGCGTTTTTGCCCATACAAAAGTATTTCTTTAATAATTTCGACAATTTTTATCTGATCGCAACCAAGTTTTCAGGAATCACAACTACTATTTTGTAAATTTTGAGAATATTACCGCAATATTTTGATTTTACTCAAAATGGGTAACGGGTATCTCACAGTCAAGCACACTCGACTTTTTTTTCTAGCAAAACAGTGATGTATTATTCTGAAAATATACGGAAGTAATATGCCATAAAAATACTTAAAATATACCAAATTCTGTCATTGTTATATTTAAATAGTTGCTACATTCAAAATATGTCATAGAGAAAAAAATATACCAAATTACCAGCCAAAACTATAGAGACCCATAGTATGTAAGAGTTTTTTTTCATACAAAAGAATTCCTATAAATTTTTTTAACCGATCGCACCCGGTAATCATAAACACTGGAGATAATTGATGATCATAATGAAGTAAACGACAGTTCAAATGCTTTAAGTTTTACTCCAGAGAACCAAATCTTCGAAGCCGATGTAGTTGGTGCATCTAGGATTTTATGCTGCACTTCGGGACACACACTTGCTATTAAAATATCCCACTTGACATTCCAAACATAAATTTCAAGAGATTCAGTAGCCTAATACATTTCGATGCATGTTCTATGCTAAATGAGATTTGAGCAAATTTCACACACTTTCCAAGTATGTAAAGCAAATAAACCGCAATTTGTAAAGTTTGTCGTTACCGCAAGAATCAAGTAATAAAACGAACTGGATAAACATGAGCCTGACTCTCAAGAGAGTTATGTATGTAAAATCTGTGCACACTGAAGCCAGTGGTGTCATTTTTTTCTAAGCAAAATAAGCTGGATCAGCGAAAATAAAAAGCTAAAAAAAAGCGGAGTACCAGAGAAAAAAGTTAGGAAAAAAGCTTATTTTAATGAAGCAATGTGGTGTATGTTTTCCATTTATAAACCCTCAGTTCAATACGTAATATAAAATATAATTGGTAATTGTCTGACAGATGTCACATGTGACCATCTTTACAGTGAAAAACAAGTAAGAAAGTTACAGTCGAGTGTGCTCGACTGTGAGATACCCGCTACCCATTTTTAATAAAGGCAAAATATTGCGGTATCATTTTCAAAATATACCGAAAATACTACAAGAATACTAAAAATGGTGTGTTTGGTATATCGATATAGTACACCATTCAAAATATACAATAGACGGTACAATGTACCAGATTGTTGGCCAAAACAACTAAGAGCCTTAGTAAGTAGTCGTATTTGCCATACAAAAGCATTTCTTTAATAACAATTTTTATCTTATCGTAACCAAATTTTCAGGAATAACAACTACTGTTGTTATTATTGTATATGCCAAAATTCGCAGCTCTACCTTTGAAATTACGCTTGTTATTATTTTTTTGATTTGCAGGGACAGAAATGGGCGTGGCAAAATTTTAAAACAAACTTGATATGCGTGCAAACATAACAAATGCTATCGAAAATTATAGCTCTATCTCTTATAGTCTCTGAGATCTATGTGTTCATACGGACAGACGGACAGACACACAGACGGACATGGCTAGATCGAATCGGCTGTTGATCCTGATCAAGAATATATATACTTTATAGGGTCGGAGATGCCTCCTTCTACCTGTTACATACATTTCCTGCCGGCACAAAGTTATTTTACCCTATGGGTAGCGGGTATAAAAATTAATTGTTTAAATGCTATTTAGTCACATATGAAAGAGCTAAGAACTTAATAATAATACAAAATCTGTTCTATAAGTGGCATTCTTTGACAACATCTCAAAATTAGTCCCATATTCAAGTTTTTCTTAAATATATTAATAATTGAATAGTTTATAAATCAACATTATCACATTTTATTGATCAAATGACGATTAATATGTTGTGCGGATTGTTATCCATTTCCCTTTCTGTGCTTTTCGGTCATTATTTGCAAAACAATAAACGGTATTATTTGAAATAATTTTAATGCGCAAAAATTTGAAACTGTAATAATGAGCTAATTAAAATCGAAATCGTTTATGCTGAAATACGGCCACACTTAACAAATCAGGTACTTAAAGAAGGTGAAAGATGGAGGATTTCACTTTAGCGAAATATTCAAAATCTGACCGAATTTTAATAATATATAATTTCAATACACTTTACCAAAAGGAAATGGCGCCATTTCGATATAATGTATGTTATCGGACTTTGGGACTTACTACCTTAATAGATTAATTACACATTACACATATTACGCTAATAAATACAATGTGTGAAGAATAGGAAATCAATTAAATACAAATTTTATTTAAATTAGCAGCTATTATACAATCGCATATTTGATCAATATCGATATTGCCGAAATATCGATAGGTGCGCGCACACATATGACCAACGACCAACGCAAGTCGTAGGGCAACACTTGCAAAACGAATCGAAACACAGCTAGGAAGAAAGATAGAAAGAAGGCGAAAGCAACAAAATCAAACAACGAGCTCGTGTTGTTGAACGTATTTAACGTTTTTGCTTAAATTGTGTGTAACACAACTTAATTTAGCGCAGCACTCGAGCACAAGCAATCTTGATGCAATGAGCGGCATTAAAACAAGCGAGGAGGCAAAGATGTCGACAACGACAACGTCGTCAACAATAACGGCATCGACAAGTACAGCGGGCGGCGAGGCGGCTGCGGATACGGTTACAGCAGACGCCGCTGCCTTAGAGGCCGAAGAACGCGCCGAGCTGCAGCAATTTATTGGCGAACTGCAGGAGAAGATCGAATGCAAACGCCAGCTGCGACAACAAAACTCCAACTTCGAGCTTCCCGGCGACACGTATTTCGCTCGCCTTGACTCCAGTCTTAAAAAGAATACGGCTTTTGTGAAGAAACTGAAACTGTTTACTGCCACGCAGCTGGATACGCTGCTGCGTGAACTCTCTGCCCTCAATTTGAGCAAATATATTTCGGAAATATGCGCTGCTCTCGCCGAGGCCAAACTCAAAATGACCGATGTGCCTGCCGTGGTCACGTTGGCCTCTAAACTGCATTGCACCTACGCCGACTTCGATGCTCACTTTCTGGAGGCGTGGCAAAAGGCGCTTAATGTTAAGGCCAGCGAGAAGATCAGCAATCCCAGCAAGTTGCGTGTGGACTTGCGCCTCTTTGCTGAGCTCGTCAGCTCCGGTGTCATCCAAATGAAACCGGGATTGGCTCAGCTGGGCATGGTGTTAGTGCAATTGATTGCCCAAGACAAGGATGATCACAGCAATTTCTCTATTATATTATCGTTCTGTCGACACTGCGGCGAAGAGTATGCAGGCCTCGTGCCACAGAAGATGCAACAGTTGGCCAGCAAATATGCACTAGAAATGCCTAAGTCGGATTTCCTCAGCGCCGACAAGCAGCTCAACTTGCGCACCATGCTCAAGGGCTACTTCAAGGCGCTGTGCAAGCATGTGCTTGCCGAGCAGGCGGCGCTGATGAACATGACCAAGAACATTCGACGCACCATGGAGTGCAAGGGCGAGATTAGCCAGGAGAAGCGTGAGAAATGCGAGCTGATGCAGGCCAGCTTCGATAAGTTGCTCGCCTCTGCGCAATCGCTATCGGAGCTGCTTGGCGAACCGTTGCCAGAGTTGACTAAAGAATCGGAATGCTGTAATCCGGGCACGGTCATCGACAACATGCTCGATAGCGCCGCCTTCGGCACGCTGGATCCATGGGGCGATGAGGAGGCGCGTGCCTTCTACACCGATTTGCCTGACTTACGGCAATTTCTGCCCAACTTTTCGGCACCCAAAGTGGATCTAGAGACGCTTGAGGAACCCAGCGAACTTACCGAGGAGGCCATCGATGCCAATATCGATGCAGATCTCGACATGGATGATCCGCCGTCGGCAGCCAGCGATACGGCGCTCGACAAGGATCCCACGGATGAGCAGTCCATGTCCTCAGCTACTACCAATGCGGAGGCAGCCCCGATAGCACCCGCATGCTGTTCATTGCTGCCCAGCGATAAGAAAATGAGCAGTGCACTCATGGAATTGGGTCGCCAGCAACAACAGCAGCAGCAGGATCAGCAACCAAACAACCAAACGGTAGGCTCACAATGCTCCTCGACCACGCCCCTTGTGCCTACTCTTTTTTTACTCGCATTTGGCAACAAGTTGTTCTTACATGCGTCGTGCTCTTTCTCTCTAATTCTCTCGCTCTGCACCCTTTCTCCATCTGGCTCAGACTATCTTATACAATCTCCCTCTCACTCTATATATACTATATACATCTCACTCTCACTCTATCTCTGTCTATTTCAGGCACAGGCACAATCACAATCGCAGCAGCTGCGCAAACAATTCGACGTCTTCCTACAGAACCTTTTCAACTGCGTCAACAAGGAACTTATCGACTCGGCCGCCATTGAGTTCCTGCTCAACTACAATACGAAACATCAGCGCAAGAAACTCACCCGCATCATATTCAATGTGCAGCGCACACGCCTCGACATCTTGCCGTATCTATCGCGCTTTGTGGCCATTGTGCACATGTGCAACACCGATGTGGCCGCCGATCTGCTGGAGCTGCTGCGCAAAGAGTTTAAGTGGCACATTCGCAAGAAGAATCAATTGAACATCGAGTCAAAACTAAAGATTGTCCGCTTCATTGGCGAGCTTGTGAAGTTCGGTTTGTTCCGCAAGTCCGATGCTTTGGGCTGCCTCAAGATGCTGTTGCGCGACTTCATTCATCATCACATCGAGATGGCGTGCGCCTTTGTCGAGGTGAGCGGCGTCTATCTCTACAATTGCCGCGACTCGCGGCTGCTGATGAATGTCTTTCTCGATCAAATGCTGCGCATGAAGACCGCCACAGCGATGGACTCGCGGCATGCCGCGCAAATTGAGAGCGTCTACTATCTGGTGAAGCCGCCCGAGTCTGCGAAGCGGGAGGCAACGCCGCGTCCCACGATTCACGAGTACATACGTCACCTGATCTTCGAGGAGCTGTGCAAGCAAAATGTCGAGCGTTGCATTAAAATGCTACGTCGCATCAATTGGCACGATACCGAGATCAGTAGCTATGCCATCAAATGTCTGAGTAAAGCATATTTACTGCGCTTCCCCCTCATTCGATGTCTGGCCGACCTGGTGTCCGGTCTCAGCTCGTATCAGCCCCGGGCGGTGACCATTGTGATTGACAATGTGTTTGAAGATATACGCGCTGGCTTAGAAATTCATTCACCAAAAATGTCCCAGCGCCGAATTGCAATGGCCAAATATTTGGGCGAGATGTACAACTACAAACTGGTTGAGTCGACGCACATACTCAACACACTCTATTCGATCATCTCGCTAGGAGCGAGCATGGATCAGAGCATCATCTCCCCGTTGGATCCGCCCGAAAGTCTCTTCCGTCTCAAGTTGGCCTGCATGCTACTCGACACCTGTGGCCCTTATTTCACCAGCCAGGTGACTCGCAAAAAGTAAGTACTTAGCAGTACAAATTTCAGCTTGGAGAAACAACTGAAGCGGAAGGTGTATGCATATACCCCACATAATTATGGGTCTATTATATATACATACTCATAATACAATAGAGACAATAATACATGAGAATAGGTAAACATAGGATTAATGTTAAAAGTTGTATGCTATATGAACATATATATATGTTGATATTTGCACATCGATTTACATACATACATACAGCATTTGGAACATTTGATAGTGCAATATTTGCGCGATTATTATAGCTTCTTCCATTTTTGCGACAGTTTAGGCTGAAGAAGGCACGGGAAAAATAAAATCGATCAAAGTCGTATGCATACATGTAGGATACTTATACTACTTTCCTGTGCATTAAAGTGATTCGTCAAGTATTTAGTTTTCATACTCGCTTTCCGTAGGATAGTAGTATATTATCACTTTGTACCTGCCGGATATGTATGTAACAGGCATCTCCGATCCCATAAAGTATGTATATATACTATAACAGCTTAGACGATATAGGCATGTCCGTCTATTTGTCTGTCTGTATGTATGATCTCAGAGAATATAAGATATATGTTATTTTTGCACACAGATAAAGTTTGTTTTTAATTTTTACCACGCCCAGTTCCGCGCCTCCAAAACGAAAATGTTTTTCGATTTTGTTGGAAAAATAGTATTAATGCTCCCAGAAAATTTGGTTGCAATGAGATAGAAATTGTAGATGTTTTAATAGAAATACTTTTGTATGGCAAAAAGGGTCTTCGGTCTTAATTGATATGTCTGACAATCTGGTATATTTTGTTCTCTGTTATATTTTGAATGTAAAACGTTTGTACGTTATACCAAATATTACCCTCGGTATATTTCAGTATTTTTCCGGTACATTAATTTGGTGAACTTTTAGAATATTTCGAGCGCACTTAACTACAGCTTTATTACTTGTTTCTAATGTGTTGATTCTTCTCCGCAGATTGGACTACTTTCTGGTGTTCTTCCAGCACTACTATTGGTTTAAAAAAATCGCATCCGGTGTTCAGTCAGTCGGAGAACACTTCGGACCTATTTCCCATACTGGTGGATCATACCTACCGCGACTGTTTGGCTGGTGTGCGACCCAAGCTAAAGTTGTACAAGAGCTTGGAACAGGCCAAAGAGGCAATTGATCAGCTGCAAGAGCAACTGTATCCACAACTCAAGGCAAATAACAATGCGCAGGATGCCAATTTGGCAACCATTAGTGAGATCAGCGAAATAGATGAATGTGTAAGTTATGAATCCTCTCAAGCTGGTTTTTTTGGTGTACTTTAATTTGCAATCTTGACTCCTTACTCCCACACAGGTGACCGACGATTCAGGCTCGTCAAATGATCAGCAGCGTGAGCGTCAAGCAGCTGGTGGCTCTGAAGCGGATCAAATAAACGATTGGACCGAATATGAAGCTGAACCAGCGCTGCCTCCGCCACCACCTGAGAAGTCCAAAGAGGATCTGGAGTTTGAGCAAATGTACGAAAAAATGACGAGCGATTCGTATCAGGAGCGCCTCAAGGAGCCGCCGCTAAAGGCCACCAACAAGGACATACCGGTGCCCATGATGGCGCGGCGTCAAAAGAAATCCTACGATCAAATCCAGGGCAATCAAACGCCACAGATCTCAAAGGCAGCTACCGCTGTCGTTTCCACAGCTGGCACAGCAGCTGCCGATGCCGATGACAGTTTACCCGTCTCGTGCAGCGAATCAACTCCCGTCGAGGGCGGCAAGAGTAGTGGCAGCAGCCATAGCAACAACAACAGCGGCGCCGTGCCGTTTGTGCTGATGATGCGCGGCAATAAAGGTGGCAAGCAGCAGTTTAAAACATTTGTGGCGCCCTCCGACTCACAGCTGGCCATCAATCTGAAGCTGCAGGAGCAGAAAACGCGTGAGGAGAAGGAAAAGGTCAAGCGGCTGACGCTCAACATAACTGAACGCATCGAAATGGAAGACTATCAGGAATCACTGCAACCGCTCCAGCAGCGCAGCTTTACGCAAAGCTATTACCAGAAGCCCAACAAGCACAAGTTCAAGCATCAAAAGGGCGCACCCGATGCGGATTTAATATTCCACTAAAAAACAAACGCAAATGAGACCTGGTTGCAAACACGTTAATAAAGCAAACGCGCCGTCCCAGCTCCAGTTCCAGGTGCAGTTAAACGACGAGAACAGCTCAAGATCTGTCATGGTAGATGATGTGCTGTCTACAAAGGCTAGCTATATCTTTGTTATTGTGTGGAGACGTACTTAACTGACTAGTGTCTTTTCCTAACCTCACATCACCTCACCTGACCTGACCTCCCTGGCCTCACCTGATCTTACCACTTTTGCCCTGGTCTCCTCTTGGTTGTTTCCCATGGCGATGTGCGCGCATACGAATGTGTTGTTGAGCATATAATACGTGTTATCTCGTTATCGATTGATATATATGTATATACATAGATTGATATATATGTGTACATAGAGCTATAAAGATTTTTAGATTTATGTATATATCAGCGCTCCCGGACATGTTTCCAAAACAACATATTGATTGTTTTTTATTCAATAAAAACAAAGAATAATACAATGCGAATCGCGATTTTCTCATTCATTTATGTTGCTCCTATCTAAAAAAACGACGTAAAATTATAAAACAAAATCAAATTTATTTTGCTTATAAGATAGTTTTACTACCCTAGAATACAGCAAAAAAAATATGCGAAATAAAACTTTTAACCTTAATTTCGAATTTAGTGGGAAGACCGTCAAATGTAATTAAATGTCATATCAAAACGTTCTACTCGTTTTACTCGAAACACGGTTTTTCAAATTGGTACGCAGCATTTGAAATTTCGACCATATTCTTAGGTCGTGAATACGCAGAAAATACGGATCGTACGGAATTTGTTTTAAATTGATTGGGCGATTTTTAGTTTGCAGAAGACTGGACAAATTTGTTGTGAAATTTTGAAAAGTCAAAATTCAAACGTTCACCAAAATCAATATTTACAAAAATCCCTAAGACATTATGTAAATGTGCCGATTTAAAGGTTTTTTGTTTTCCGTCAATAGGTTCAAAATCACTTGTTTCCCCTTGTGCTGTGTGCCACGGAGGCCTTTCAACCAAACACGACTCAGTGCGCGGCTCATACTTTTTACTTTTAAATATGTATATGTTTCACAACATACCTAAATTCCTTCTATCACAAAAATGCTTCAAAAACATGGGTTACAGTGTTTTTACTTCTTATGCCATTCGAATATTACCAACAAAAATATCGAATTTTTGTATATAACATAAATTATTTGATTAGTACCTGAAGGTACTCTTGGGTATTAGAGTGTTTATTGTTGGATTGTTGTGGAACAGAAGAATGAATAATTCAGTTATATTTTTTTTGTTTTTATTTTTATTTCACTAAACATTAGCATTAAACAATTTTGTTGTTTTGTAATTTCCATGTTAAGTTTCGTTAAAATTGCTTTTGCATATTAATTTCTAAACAATTATTTAGCTTTTTGTTTTTCTTTTGGTATTATACAATGAACTCTATTTTTGTTAATCAGTAATCAGTACAAATCGCAAAAATACATATGTTTATTATCGTGTTTAAGATTAATGTTCAATCAAAAAACTGGCAAATACGCGACGCGATCGCGATATAGTATATAAAAAATACAATACGAGCGATCTCCTGTTCATAAATAAAAATCGGGGCACGTTTCTATGATTTGCTTTCTTTTTTTTTCTTTGTTGCATTTGTCGCTCATTATAAAATTAACAGTTACAAGCTTAAATGTTAATACGCTTAAATATTATTTATAAAGTTAGATATAGAATAATAATAGATCTCAAAAAAAAACATACACATGAATGAATTGACATTGGCAAACATAAAAGTGGGACAACAAAAAGTAATTATATTTTCGCATGTTAATTAATTGGCATAAATTCAGGTTTGGTTGTGGATCGTTGCTCTGCTAATAAATAAATTGCAGTATTGCTGCATGGACATTAATAAATAGTTACGAATCCGAAAGGCAGGGAAAAGGGAAAGAAAATACAAATCGAATATTTTGCCACAAAATACGAGTACACTTATGATGTAAAAATAAACACAAAAAGAAAAACGATGTGCTCACTCGTGTCTTCAGCTCCGTGTATTTTTTTTTTTAATTTGTTTGTTTTTGGAATTCTCTCCGCTCTTGGGGAGGAGCACACATAAATATTTAAAACGATCGTTTCGTTGGTTAGTTTTTTGTTGTAAGTAACATAGGCACAATTTGGTTGTTCATCATTTATGTATGTAGATCGTTTACAGTGTCGATTGATTGGTTGAGTAATTTCTTGAATAATGTTGTGCGTCGTTGGTTGCTGCGGTTAGTTTGGCTGCTTATTAATAGAAGCATTTTTCTTTCTTGTGTATACGGTATACAAATATAAAATCTAACATATGTATATAAATATATATATATATATATTGCAAGGCACAATCGTTTTGCTTTTGTATACTCTATATATATATTGTTTAATAAACATGTTTGACTTAGTTTAGAACGCGTTTCAATGGCAGTTGACTTTTGTTCAAGCATTTCTCTTGCACGCGCACCAGTTGAAGAAGCTGCTACGTTTGAAAGAACGGATCGAGTGGGCTGGAGGGTAAACATATTAGTTGTTGGGTACAGACAATACAATGGGGACAGATCCGAAATATGTAAACAGTCGATTGATTGATTGTTAAAATGGCAAAAATTTCACTATTTAAAACAAATTATAGCAGATCTCTTATTTGCCTGCATAAATGGGGTTCTTGAAAGTTGAGGTGGCCTGCTTGTAAATGGGATTCTCGCCCTGTAAAAATAAAATAGATACCATATGTGATTATCAATTGTTGTGGTTAGTCAATGCCAATGTCACTGTCTTACCGTATCCCACTTGGCATTCATGCGCTCCTTTTCAAATCGCGCAAACTCGCGACGATCGTGTATAGTGGTGAGCAGCTTCCAGAGCAGCAAAATGGCTAAGCCGACGAGCACAATAGCAGCAATGACGCCCAGCACAATGCCCAGCATGAAGACCTTGGGTGGGCATTCTTTCTCCTCTTGGGCATGAACCACAAGCTCCCCAACCTCGCTGTATTTGAACGTGAATTTGCAATCGTCCTCATCGAAGAACACGCACAACTGTTCATCCTTGTCCTCATCGATTTTGACCTTCTCCACGCCGACGGGCGTGAATGTGGTGCAATTTTTGGCACAATCATCACCATTCTTCAGTTCGCCGGTGTGATACATTTGACATTGCACACAGTCCTTCAGCTCGTGACAGCGCCCCGAGCATGTGGGGCACTTGTCACAGTATTTGCCCGAATAGCGGCCGTCGTCGGTGGACTTGCATTTGCAAACGCCACACTCGCAGGTTCCGTGTCCCGAGCAAATCTCGCCGCCATTTGGTGGCATGCATGTGTCCTTCGAAGTCTGGCAATCGCAACTGCTGCCCGTCCAGCCGGGTTTGCAAACACAGCGATTGCACTCGCAAATGCCATGATCGGGTCCCGAGCACAGAAGATTCTTGTTGCGCTCGCAGCTGAAGTTTTCGCACTCGCAGTATTTTCCGGAAATTATCTCCTCGGGATTGGACCGTTTCTTGCATTCACAGGCGCCGCATACACAGCTACCGCGTCCATTGCAGTCGGCGGCATTCGTATTGTTGCCCTGACGGCACATGTTGTTGTTGCCATTGTTCAGATGCACATCGGACATGGAGCACTCGCAGGTGTTGCCAAAGTGGAGGTCATCGCATTCGCAGATGCCGCACATCAAAGTACCGGACTTGCTACAGCTGGTCGAGTGCTTCTCATAGCCAATCGAGCCGGGATGCTCGCAGGGACACGAGCAGAGCATTTCCAGGTCAATGATCATGCTCTCATTGATGCCCACCGGATAGATTTGGATCACCTGCAAATAACAAAGGATTGGGTGAACAAAGTATTTGGATTATTGTCAACATCATAATTGAAGTCATTTGAATTATAATTATCAGTTGGCAATAATCAAGTGGCCAACTGACAAATATAATTCAATTGAAAACCGTTATATGATAAATGCCTCAAAAAACTTTTTGGTCTTAGAGCAATAAGCAGCATGAATATGAACATTTCTCATTACTTTTTAATATAGATAAGTGCGCACCCTGATTCTACACAAAAATAAACATGTGCTTTATCATAATTTTAGTATTCGTAATAAGCTTGAACGTTTGGCGTTCCATCAATTAACACGCCTAGGATCGGTTTCTTGTGACTAAACAACATTTAACATAATTTAAGAAAGCTATGGGAGAATATAATCGGCAAAACAGTGCGGTATTACTCTATAAATATACCTGATTAATACTGAATATATTCCACAGGCTATAACTTGTGCATCTATGTATAGAGGATTACACCTCACTCTCGCTTAACTCGGACATTTTTAGCACGAACTCGGTCTTACACGGTTACAAATTTGCTCCCATCCCCCTTTTAACACGCTAAAAACCTTGTTCTTTCGCGATTTTTGATAAAAGAGCCACCAAAATGAGAAAAAATTTTGAAGCAAACTGGCTTAAGCTATAAATGCCACCAAATGCATTTCAAACTTGATATGAATAGAAACATATGATCTCCTTACTTTTTAACATATTTAAGTTTCTATAAAGATTAGCCTGTTAAATTATTATATGACGCAACTTTTTTAACTAAATACCAGCTTTTAGTTTTAAAAATTTAAACGTTATGCATTTATTAAAGGTAATAACTTTTGGTTAATTTTGAACAAATATATGAACCTTTAATAAAAACAGATAAAATTTTAACATTAAAAAAATTTTTTGCTGCCAATTTTGAATTTTCCGAACGTAACTCCTTATTTTGTACTGAATTCATGTTTCGCTTAACACGAAGATTTCTAGGATCGTAACCCCCATGTTAAGCGAGGGCCAGGTGTACATTCAAAATATACCATCGAGTACAAAGTAAGTATACCAGTTTATTACCCAAAGCAACCGACCCGACTGCAATTGCCTTTTTTTTGCCATATACAATCATTATACCCGCTACCCATAGGGTAGAAGGGTATTATAACTTGGTGCCGGCAGGAAATGTATGTAACAGGTAGAAGGAGACATCTCCGACCCTATAAAGTATATATATTCTTGATCAGCGTCAACAGCCGAGACGATCTAGCCATGTCCGTCTGTCCGTCTGTGTGTCTGTCCGTCCGTCCGTATGAACACCTAGATCTCAGAGACTATAAGAGATAGAGCTATAATTTTTTTCGACAGCATTTGTTATGTTTGCACGCAGATCAAGTTTGTTTCACGCCCACTTCCGCCCCCGCAAATCAAAAAAATCGAATAACAAGCGTAATTATAAAGCTAGAATTGCGAATTTTACATATATAATAACTACTATAGTAGTTATGATTCCTGAATTTGGTTGCGATCAGATAAAAATTGTCGAAGTAATTAAAGAAATACTTTTGTATGGGCAAAACGCCTACTTACTAGGTGTCTAATTTGCTTTGGCCGACAATCTGGTATATTGTGCCGTCTATGGTATATTTTGAATGCGGTACTATATCGATATACCAAATATACCATTTGGTATATTTTTTTAGTATTTTTGGTATATTTTTATAATAATACCCCCAAAATGTATTTTTAGTATTTTTGTAGTATAATTGGTATGTTTTGAGAATAATACCGCAAAATATATTGCTTTCATTCAAAATGGGTAGCGGGTATCTCACAGTCGAGCACACTCGACTGTAGCTTTCTTACTTGTTTTTATATACAACTTCTACAATTTGTATCTGATGACAACCAAATCAGGAATCATAATCATATATCTATATATCTTATGGGGTCGGAGATGACAACTGAACAACTGAAATTTGATTTGAATTTAATTACCGCACCTGCTTCCAGAGTTTTGGATCCGTGGGACACTTTGTGACGGTAATGTTCGCGGTGAAGGTGACCTTGTCGCCAACCTTAAGACCGCTGCACTTGTTCGTTTTGGTAAGTGGTCCGTTTGACAAGCAGGATGAATAATACGTGATCTTGACATCAGTCGTAGCATTATCCTTCATCTCTACCGTTGATGAGATTTTCTAGAAATGTGTTCAATAAAATTTCAAATAAAATACGCGATGCAAGCGACACTGAATAAAAATAAATACACTTACACTGTACTCTTCACGGACAAGATCAACGACGTTGGAAGAATCATTAGAGAGAATGGCGCTGGATGAGCCTTCAATATGTCCAGACAGCTTCTGATAGACGGAATACTGATTCTGTGTGACGGCAAAAATGATGTTGATGGCATTCTGTTTGACCTTTTGATTGATTTGCGAGATGCTCGGATAATCCTGAATAATCGAGTGCGTGTACATGCCCTCACCATTCAAATGGCATTCACCATCGTTGGGCGTAATGACGCCACCCAATTTACCATCGCCCGCATAATGGAAGCCAGCATCCGTGGAGAAGACAAGCAAACGACGCGCCTGCTCGCGCCAACCGACCTGTTGACGGCAGGCAATGGCCTGCATGATGGCATCGAAACCGCCTTCGGGGGCATCTAAGTTACCCGACACAGCTGCCTGCTTTACCTCGGTCTGTTTGTGGATTGTGTGTAGTTTTTTGCGGGGTGTGTAATAAAAAGAAAGATTTTAATAACAAGCCGAGCGAGTTTAATGGTTGCGGCGAAGTGCAACAATCAACAAGCAACAAATGATGCAATTTTCTTGGCGCACTTTGAGTCCGTCGTCGGCATGTTCCCAATTCCAAAATCACCAAATTATCGCGATGGTTGAATTGGAAACAGTAGCCATGGCTAAAGAAGCTCTTAATCTTTATCAGTTCCAACTAGCTGGGAGTCCAGGTAGGACGCCAATAGTTGGCGACAATGATAAGATTACCAAGACTCAGTCAGGTCTAGAAAATTGCGTTCCACAGCGGGGTAAGAGGATGTGATTTGATAGGGCATATAAAAGCGATAACATGCAAACGAAACATTCGAATAAATGAACTACAATCTCTTGATAAGTGCAACAAACATAGCAGAACAACAAAATATTAAGCATAGTCCCAAAACCAATAACAATTATTATAAACTCCAACGAATAAAATATATGAAAATAATCATAGATTCGGTATTAGCGGCTAATTGAACAAAATGTCATTTGAGCATGGATTTAGTTCAAAATGTAACGAATCTGTTTCTTTTCTGCTTTAGTTTCGTTTTGTTTTTCTTTTCTTTTTGGGTGGAGACAACTTACAGAGAATCTATATGTGTCCGTGCTCAAGCCCATGATGTTACGATAGCCGTAGGGAGCATCGCATTTGGGACATGGCTCCTCCAGGCTGTATTTTAATATAGTTTTTTTTTTAGTGTGAAAGAACAAGCAATCGATTTTCACAAATTTTATGAACACAAATAGATATAAAAGAAAAGATTTATAATTTATAGAGCGAAAGAAAGAAAAAGAGAGAGAGAGAGAGAGAGAGAGAAAAATGGTGAGCATTTATATGAGAGAACACACAAAAATAAAACAAACATAAATAAACTAAAATCAAATTAAAATGTAAATACATATAATAATAATGTCCCATATGTAAATATGTAGCAGATAAATGGCAAATGATATGTTTCTATGTCTTCCCCCAATTTTGAACCAGACGCTGAACAACCATTTCAATGCATTTGGCCATCGATCTGACAACTCGATCAATTTCTCATACATACATGTGAAGTTGGCAGCGCTTGGCTAACAAATACCGTTCTTAACTATTAAAATGCTCGGTCTACGTCAACTTAAATATAAGCTTAATATACACACCGATTTTTATAGATATATGTAGAGTTTCAATGCTTATGATTAACATACACACGAAATAAATGTATGTTGATTACAACTAAAATATACATACATACATACATATAAATAATGAGCGAGGCATACGTAAGATAAATGCATTACAATACGATACGATACGATATACATACATATGTATATACGAGTAGATGCAAAAATATCGATAGTTAGGCACCAAGGCAAAACACACAATGATATGACAGCAAAAGAAAGGGGGAATGGGGAAACGTGCAAACATACATATAATTAATATAGTGTATAGCATTGAGTATTGGATGGATAGTTGTATGTGGGAGGATTGCAAATATATTAATTTGGCTCTTACAGAAAAGCTTTCGGTGTTATTGCTCAGTGGCATGTGATTGCGGTAACCATAGGGGGCCTTGCAGTTATCGCATGGATGCTCGAGTCTGTATAATAATAATACACAAAAGTGATTTATCGGTGGTTGTTTGCGTTGATTGATGGTTGGTTTCGTGTTCAATATATCGAGTTGTTGTTGGAGTTGAAGTTTAATCGTGGCGTCAGTTTTGTATTTTGTGTTTTTTTTTGTTCGCATAAAGGTAAAAATTAGGTAAAAATAACATTTTATGAATTAGTCAAATAGATAGAACATACAAAAAAAAGTGACAATGAACAAGTTAATCTATTTTAAAACAAAGTCTGTATAAATATTAGATGTAAATTCAGAAAGAAAGTTTAATTCATTGTTCAGTAAAGCCAATGGATGAAGAGCAAATCTTTTTGCTTTTGTTGTAAAATTTGTTTTTAACAATTTTTGTTAGAAATAATGATGTTGAGACCGCTATAAATGCTAGTTTGACTGTGTTTTATTTTATTCTGCAAACTCTGCTCACTTAAGGCTTAGTAACTAAGCTACAAATAAGCACATATTACTCATATGACGGCACTTATCATATTCAACTTTCGACGAATCCGGCGTGACTAATCCACTCAATAGATATATTTTGTCATGGAACACTCATATTGGTTTGCTGAAAACATTACTCAAATCTTACAAAGCTACTCTACGATTTATAACGCTAGCTACTCCAGAATCTTTCAATATTAAATGTATTTGCACTCACTTCTTGGGTATGGTGGAGACGTATGGCATGAGAACCTTGTCGACAAACGAACCGAAGCCTAGACGGAAATTGGATGTAATGCCTTTCATGGTCTCAGATAGTTTGTCACCCAGCGCAGACAGTTTTTCCTTATCGTCCTCCATGGACTTGGACAGATCCATCAAATAGTAGAGATCAACGGGGTAATCTACGGCCTGTGAATAGCTCACATCCAAATTGTGCACCTCATCTACAGAGCGAGCAATAAATCAATGGTTCTATTGATAAAATCTTGAGATCTACTTACTGATGCGCAGCTTGAGACTAACACGCTGTGGCTTGATCTGCACAATTTCACCGGCTGCAGCGGCGGCAAAGGCACTTTGAGATCCCAAATTGGCACTGAAGCCTGAACTCGAGCTGGAGCTGGAGCCATAGCTGGAACTGGAACCGGATGCGCTATACGAACCAGACGACGAGCTCTGACGACTGGCGCTGCTCTCGTAGGAGCCACCCGAGATATACTGGCCACCACCCGACATGGCGGCGGCACCACTGCTGTCCCACGTCAGCGCCTTGTTGATCCTGATGCTCTCCGATGTGTCCGGGTTATAAATGAACTCCTCCGGACATATCTCCGGCTTGGGCGTGTTGAGGAAGCAACGCGGCCGATCGCCATAGTCGGCCTTCATGCACCAGCCGCAGTTCTGTGTCTGTATGCACTCATGACAGGTGGCTTTGTTCATGCATGGATTCTGCTCTAATTTGGCGGGTGATTGATCGAGCTGTGCTGCCAAAGTGTGGCTCAGTTGAGTGGATGCGAGGATGCACAGCAGAGACAAGTACATTAGCTGCTGCATTTTTCTTGTCATCATTTTGAAAGATGTTACTTTTGTTGTTTTTGATTGTGTTTCTATCATCGTACCGCTTAACAAGCGCACGTTCTTCCCCTTTCTCTCTCTCTCTCTCTCTCTCTCTCTCTCTCTCTCTCTCTCTCTCTCTCTCTCTCTCTCTCTCTCTCTCTTTCTCTGTTTCGCTTGGTGTCTTTTTCCAGCGACTCTCGCTCTAGTGGTTTTGTGGTGAGAAAGTTTCTAGTGCAGCAGCTGGAAGAGACAAGAAATCATAATTATTTCGAGGAATATGAGTAGCAAAGAATTCAAAAGTTTCCTTATTTCAATGTAATCAGAAGACTATGATGACTGAAAATAAAAATGTTTTTTTTTTCTGTAAAGCATTTATATGTATATGATTACAAATATATCTTATTCTATAATTGTCTGGAAATCACTCAATTTTTTTCACTTCTTCCACAACATTTTTGTACTTCTTAAATACACATGCCAATCATGAACAACCACTTTGTTTGTTACACATACTCTATAAAAAAAAAACAATACTAAGGGGCAATCGTTCTCTTATGTCCACAGAAATAAAATTCTTTGCCCCGGACTGATCGTATAGTAAAATTAAGAGCTTGTGCCACACGCGTTTCTAAAAGTTGAATATTGCAGCTCCTCAGTAAATTTATGTTAAATTTACAAGATGACACAGAGCAGTCTTACTTAGCTGACGTACTGCCAGACTTGGATCAAACGGGGCTACGTTAAGAAATCGCTCAAAATATTTTAGAATTACTATATATAAAAGCAAAATTTCTACCTAATTTCTATCGAAGTTTTACAAAGCGTGAATTGTAAATTAAACGCTCGGAATTGACGTGATAAGCTTTTTATAATTTGTGTATGATTATATTGACAAAACAGTGCGCCACGAAATAAACTACATACATATACCATATACCGTATATACCTTTATATAGCTTCCATTATGTATAATGGGAAACGTACATTAACAAAATATAATTGAATTAATGGATTTAGAATCACGATTGAGCGACCTTTTTAAACCCGTTACACACATGATAGAGGGGTATTATAAGTTATAATTTATAACTGTGGGACAGAAAGCAGGAGGAATTTCCGACCCTATGAATGGATATATGAAGAGGTATTATCCCATTATAAGGACAAACATTATCAAGTATACTATCTAAAAATGGGTTAAGTCACAGTTTATCATCAACCATTCGATGACTGGTTAACTACACATCTGCATTCAATCGCAGCTCCTATGACATAATAATATTATGTAGCAAATACATATGCAATTCCATGACGTAGTGTGTACAGTATTTATGTATGTAAAATCTATTTAATAATTATGCTCGTTCACCTTTCGTTAGAAGGGTATAACAAACATCTGCTTTGACTTTCTTTGTCTTGCCTCATGTTTAATTTTATGTCTCTCGCTGCTTCTGTTGCCCTCGTTGTTGTTGCTTCTGATGGTACAATCAGCGCCATTTAATACGAAGCGAACGAATCGAAAATCAAATTGAATATGACTCATGCTCAACGTTGTTGTTGATTGTGGCTGCTGTCGTGCGAAGAAATAACAAAAAAACAAACAAAAATACACTCACACACACACATACACATTTGGTTATCCCTCTCTCACATAAACAAGGGCTGCCAAAAGTGAGTGACAAAATGTCAATTATTGCACGACCCACACTGCTCTCTCACTCAGGTAAGTGCCGCTAGTGAGAGTTTTGCGAGTGGGGGAGTACAAAAAAAGTGTTGGCGAGACAGTGCGATCGCACACGCTCGGTTAACGGTTGCCACTGCGAATTGCAAATGTAAACAAAAGAGGGAGCTCTTGGCAGGACAAAACAAAGCCATCTTATTTATTGCAAGCCCGCCTTACACACGTCCCTGTTCATATACAAGTATGTGTATGTATTTTTGCAAATTCATAAGCACTCAGGAGTGTGCGTAACTCTTTCCACAGCTTAGTCATTCATGCTGTGCATGCAGCGCTGACGTCTGTTCCGGGCACGTCCGAATGATTAATAAATTAATGAAATGCCTTGCAATGGTAGCCCTGGTTAGAGTGACCCACAAACAATCAAAATATGCATGATTTTTTGTGTCGAAATATAACGACAACTGAAATGGAGGGAACTGTGTTTGGAACAGAGGCGATGCAGCAATTTGCATGAGCAAAGAGCGAAAACCATTTTTTTTTGGGTACCCACAGCATAAAATGCGGCACACATTATTATTTTTGTATATATCACTACTAATACATTCATAAACTCGATATAATCATGTACAGCATTTCGGCCTCGCGCGCACGCCTACAAAAGCATTAAGCAAACCATCTGTGCCTGTGCTACATAAAATGTGGGCGTACAAGTTCCTCGCCTCACAGCAACCAAGCAGCCCACAAAGCAGAGATAAAGACAGCTACACAAACACATGCACATGCAGAAACAGAGAGAGGGAGAACACCAATTGGAGCTGCAAAACTCCTTGAAATCAAAGTAATCGCGGCATAAGAGGGCGCTGCTGTATACTGTAATCAGAACGATCGTCAACTAGCAGAAGCGTTGCCACCCTGTTGAGAGAAATGCATGCCGTACTTTGTTCTTTAACTCCAGTAATTTCAAGTAGAGGATATTATTGGCACTAAGCAAATAACTCTTATGACAAACATTCACACACACAATGCGCTCTCGTGTCTCACGTATATGAGTGAGTATGTGAATTTTATGAGCATGCTTGTGTGTGTGCGTTGGCTGGCCGCGTAGTCATCGTCATCGTCAATGAAATCATCAACACACCCGACCAAAGTAAAGTCGACTCTCTTCCCTTTGACCAAAGAATGCAGTTAAAATTTGATAAATTTCTTACGTAATACAACTTCATTCTCATTATTTCACACACGATCTAGCACTATTCGCTATGATATTTAATGATTTGATGCCATATCAATTAGTAATTCTATAAAATATTTCCATCAGGGGCGCAACATCACTCGTTGCTGTGTTGCTGCTTTTATTTTGATTTCACTCACACACTTGTGGAGTTGCCGACACACACACTTATTCACATATATGTATACGAACATACACAATTGCAATTATGACGTTGATTTGTCTTCCATTTTTCACAAAATATTCTTTTTTATCACCGAAAACGACATTAAAATATTTTATAATTTTGAAAAAGACAAAAAAAATTTAGTTCAGTGTTGGCAAAAACGCTTACAATTGTATTTTGGCGACGGTTCCGCACTGCCACTCGATTATCAAACAACTGACGTCGTGTGACCAAATGCAAGTAACTTATAAAATGGGTGAATAGTGTGGCCAAGTTTGCTTCACATTCGCATACATCTCTGTAAGCCCTTAAAACGCAAGAATTAAAGACGTTTTGCAACTACAAATTTAAAAAAAATCATGTATATATAAGCAAGTGCAAACAAATGTAATATTATAGGATTTGTACGAATCCATTGGATTGACTATGAATCGAATAACAGTCTATCGATAACAAGTTTTATAATATAACAAGCGTAACGGCGAGCTGACATTAGTGTGGCCAGATGTCACAACTGCATAATGAGATATACTAGAAAAATGGAAAATAATAACACAACACAGTACACATAAATAAACAAAAACAATAGTGAGAAATGTAAATAAACGAGATCAGACCATATTAAAATTGTATAAATAACTACTGGCCAAAAGCGACTTAAGCGACCGGTTAGTGAAGGCAAAACCGAACATCGAAAACGAAACGCGACGAATCGAAACAAAGAAAGATAACAGAAAAACAATTGTGTGCTGTGCACAAAAAGGAGGCGACGCCTGCGTTGCAGTTGCAACATGGACGACTACGACATCGATATCGATTTGAACTTTGTGCAGCTGAGTAGCCGGCAGCAGCTGCTGCAACGCTACACGAACGCAATGCATCAACTGCGTCGCTTGGCCGAAATGAATTACGGGGTGCGTCCGTTGAGTTTCGACAACTATGTGATCTTTCAGTATTTCCAGCAGCGCAGTCAGGTAACAACGACTCGGACGAGGGGGCGCAACACGCCCACAACGCCACCGCTGATGGCCTACCTCAAGCTGGAGGTGCTGCATCATTTGCTCGACCGGCGACGCAAGATCCTCTGTTGGCTCTTCTATCTGACACTGATGTCGTTGTGCGTCGTCGCTTATCGTTATGAGAGTGCCACTGGTGTAAACAATGGACGCATGATGCAATCCCTTGTGTATCCCGGCATGCGAATGTGGCGTCGAATGACCATGCCACTTATCCAACGGTTTCCCCGTCTCACCGAACTGTATGACGAGTCCTGCCTCATGGGCAATCCGTTCTTTCAGCTGGAGGATCTCAATTGTGGCCCCTGCGCTAATGTCGAAAGCGTGTGGCTCGAAAGTGATGAGTGCGCTCAACTCTATGTCCACGTGGAGGCGGGCAATGCCACATTGACGAGCGGCCTCGGCTACAAGCAGCTGGCACAGCAGCTGCAGCTTTGTCGCAAGCCCGCGGAACACATGCCATACACGTTTCGCAGCAATCAGCATGGCTTTGACCTGCTGGAGTTTCAACGCATCTATGCTAACAATTTGCAGATCTTTCAGCGCGATGCGTATCGTGTGCATTCCACCAGCCAGGGCGTTCACAATCTGGAGGATTTGTTCGGTCAGTTCAACAGCAGCGGCAGCAGTAGTCAGGATCAGGATGCCACGCATAATCTATGGCGCTGCAATCGCATGCTGCCTGCTCGCCTGCTGCGTCCGATCTTTGCCAGGCCGCTGCGTTTGCCCAGCATGGGCGTTGCCCTCGAACGCTTTGTGGCCATCGATACGTCGCATGCACCGGCATATACGCTGCCCGAGACCGCGTGCCATAATGTGTATGTACAGCAGGCGCTAGGCACACGTTTCATCATACTACGGCCGACTAGCGAGTGTCGTCAACGCTGTCGCACGCTGTCCATACGCCTCACGCAGTCCTTTGTGCGTAAGTGCATGTCATCCAGATCCACTTATGCAGATCTCATATGTTTGCTTCATTTTTTTCCAGTCAATTACAATAGGTTGTATTGGAAGCCAATCTCAGCACCTGATCCCATCGCGGAGTCCATGTCCATCAGCCTGATTGGTTCCTATTGCTAAGCTGCCCGCAAGAAATACTATATTTGAGCCGCGCGCTACGAATTTCTTTTGGCTCAACAACACTCAACATTGAATGTAACATAAATGTGTGTTATTTGTTTGTATCACAAAAAGTCGACCATTCAAAATGGTTTAATAAGCACCGCTCTAAATAATTAGCCCATAATGTCCTTAATTTGTCCTTATATAGTTGATAAGTTTATTTTCGTAGTCAAGCGCCAGTCAGCCAATCGTTATCCTTATGAATTTCAATAACCTTTACGACAATGATTTCTATATGTTCTATAAAAATTGAAATCATCGAACATTATTTTTAGTTTTTCTTGCATTTATTTTTTGGATCTAAGTTCGGCTGATTTTCGTATTCAAATTGTTGTAAATAGGTATTTGACGTTTACGATGTTTCTTTTTTTAATCTATGAATCTAACCATTTACATATGCCAAATTATGCATTAATAAATTCTGCAGCTACATTTAACATCAAATTATTACGAGCTTTTAATCCTTTAGTGAAATAATCGACTAATTGTCGGCGTCTATGTGCAGCAAAAAACACTCTTGAATGATCTAAGCATAGAACTTGTATATTTTATTCTTTCCATCTTATCCCAAACATACATACATAGATACATTTGCGGGGTATCTGCTTAGTTTCCTATTTGTCGCCCTTGTTCAAAGCATCGAAATATGAGCCAGTCATCAGGTCGCTCTCTAAAATGCCGAAAGTCTTGCAAAGCTCTTCGGCTATCGCTTGACCCTGCTGCAACGTCTGTTCCGGCTCCAGGCAGACCTCAAACTCCATATAGTGTCCCAAATCATGTACATCGTCCATGTGTATGCGAGTCTGTTCATGCAGAAAGAGCATACGTCGCTTGGCCAGCACACCCAGCGTTCCATTTGACTGGCTGAGAATCTTCTCGAGCACCGATGGTTCGTCCACTTCGATCTTATTAAATTTGGAGAGCTTAGGACCGGCGACATCGGGTCTGTCGTAGTAGACTAGTTGAGAGCGCGTTGGAGCTTGCAGGTAGCGCAGCTTTAGGCGTCCACCTTGGGGAGAATTGAAGAATACATCGCGCTGCATAATTAACTCGCCAGCGGCTCCACTTAGCTTCTTGGCGACGTCCAAGCGGCGTTCAAATTCCTCTGGGCCTCCGGGAATTCGCGCCTTAATTTCAACATTGCGTTGATCTGGAGGCGCAGCTGAGTCGCCCATGTTGGTTATCTGCCTTATATATTTACTGTTATATTTTACTGATAACAAATGCTTAAATTTCATTTATTTACGTATTTAAATTGTGTACTGTGCTTTTTTGTCAGAAGTTCTTACTGAAAGCACGCGCGTTTTGCTTATCGATATCGATAACGCGCGCGGATAACCACGAGAGAACTACACACTGGCAACTATACTTGTATCTTTTTTATTATTTCGGATGCATAGTAAAACTGCAAGGCATGCGATTTTCTAATTTGTATTTTAGAGCATGCATTCTGATTTTCCGCAACGTTTTTGCAATACGCGCCATTTACTTAACGATATCAATAGAGCTGCGAATTTTCGATAGTACACAGGTTGTTGCAGGTCGACTAAAAATTAATTACAATTTGTGTATTTCACATGCAATATATTAATAATGAATTATAATATTTGCTTACTTTTATTTGAGTAAGTTTTAGATATCAACACTCGCCCTTGAGTCATGGCTCGTCATTAATATGGCAACATTGTTTAATGTCTTGTCGCAAAGTTATCATATTTAAAAGTTGTCTTAAAATCGGTATTGCTTTGTGTTTGTCATCTATTTTCTAATTTATATTAAAACGTGAATTTTTTGTTATCGATATGGCAACACTACCGTTGATATAATCTTATTGGCATTTTGGCGCCATAGCCCATTATTTAAAAAAGTTGTTTTTATTGACAATTAGCCATCAGTTAGACGTTCTTATATTTATTATGCACTTTTATTTCATAATGCAAAGACCAATTTGTGCTTATGATAGAAACACAAAAGAATGTTGAATTTTCTTTAACATTTAATTGTTTTCCTATACTATATGTATGTGGTAGTATCAAAAGGGTGCACTTTCTAGTTTGTCGCCTAAAAAGGAATTGATGTAAAGCGTATGTAAAAAAAAATGTACGCTGATTGACTAAGAAACATGTACATACATATGTATGTATATACATACATACATGTACATAAATTTCCATCTAACAGTAAGAGAAATATTACAGAAATTACTTTAAAGAGAGAGTAAATAAACTATTTAGAGACACAAATGCACATACAATAAGTATGTATATATACATACATACATATATGTATGTACATATGTATATACATTTATAAGCATCTATGAGTGCAAAACAAAACAGACAAAAAACAACGACAACAAAGCACAAAATATAGACACTCACCACTTGCATAGTCTCCTAGCCAGGCCCCACTTCGTGCCGCGCAATGGTACATGGTGGGTCGGTGGCAGAGGGAGACGCAGAGACTTCGACGACGACAACAACGGCGGCAGCGACGGCGGCGGCTATGATGACAATACCGCGCAACAACCCAATTGTGTTTTGGTAGCAGACAACATACAAGTTGTCTTCCAGTCAGGTCATGTGTAGACACAAGACGAGAATAGACCTTTCTCCTTCGTTTTGCCGTACACGCGGAACTGATTTTCTACAAGACTCAAGTACGTCAAGTATCAAGTCACTCAAAAGGAAATTTAAATTTCCCTCGGCTGCGCTGGGGGAATTTATACTTGACGTGTCTACCAGACACTCTGGTGTCCAGGTCATGCAGAAAATCTGTGCTTAGATTCTAGTGCGTAGTTCGGAATATGCAAAATTAAAATACGCTCAAAAATATATGCAGTAAATAAAATGGTTATTTTAATTCTATTTAAATTTATTAAAATTAATACAATGAGTAATTCAATTTATATATTATCTAAACAGATTTACTTATAACTAAATAATCTTATAGCTGAAAAAAAATTAATTTATTTCGCCATTTTTCTATATTCTTCGCCCTGGCAAATTTACGTAAACAAGATCAGTTCTTGCTAAAAGTCTGCTCCTAGACTTGGGATTTTTTCTCGAACATGTCCAATTTTGTGTATCATGTGTCATTTGTTTTGTGAGTGCTGTACAAGAAAGTTGATTTTTTCCTGCGCGTCTTTTATAAAACAACCAGAGGTAAGTTTATATTTTTTAACTACTATTCTAATCTGATTTAAATTAAGAAATATATTTGGATTTATAGTTACATATATTTACAGTTTTGAGGACCACGAAAGAGCTATGTTGGATGATCAAAATAGAAACTACAATGCATTGTCCAAGGCGAAGAATATAGAAAACGGCGAAATAAATTAATTTTGTCTTTTAGCTCGTAGATTATTTAGTTATAAGTAAAACTGTTTAGATAATATATAATTTTAAGTACTCATTGTTTTAGTTTAAACAAATTTAATTTGAAGTGCAATAAACATTTTATTTACTGCATATATTTTTGAGCGTATTTTTATTTTGCATATTCCGAACTACGCACAAGAATCTAAGCACTGATTTTCTGCAAGACCTGGACCACATATTTTATATAAGAAACGTCAAGTACAAATTCTGCCAGCGCAGCCGAGGGAAATTTAAATTTCCCTTTGGCAGAATTTATACTTGACGTTTCTTGTAGAAAATCAGTTCCGCGTATACGGCAAACTGAAAGGATAAACTCTTTTCTCGTCTTGTGTCTACACTTCACTTGACTGGAAGACATCTTGTATGTTGTCTGCTACCAAAACACAATTGGGACTGCCATCAACTTCCCATTTGAAAGCTTTGCGCTCGTTTCGTGATTCGGACTTCGGCATTTGGCTTTCGTTGTCGCTCGGTATTCGATGTTCGGTTTTATGTGTTCGGCTCTGGCACGATTCGATTTCGTTGTTGCTGCTTTGCTTATTGCCCTGCATGTTCGAAATGGCAAAAAACAAATTTACTTTTAATTTGTTGGCATTTCGCTCTTCATCTCCCTTTTTCCACCAACATTCTCCCCACCCCTTTCCACACCCATTACATTTCTCAATCGGTTACACAAACGGACAGGTGTATAGGGGACCCTTGATTATATAAACAGTTTATTATTATATGTACATACATACACCTACACACATGTACATAAATGTACTTATGTATAGATAAATATGTATGTACATACATATATGCATTTCTTGATATTTACATACATATGTAAAGCCGCGTGTTTACTAAAAATGGAAATGACTTCCCGCAAATTTCTACGAAGACATTGGGATTCCCGCAAGTACAAACGCATGCGTACATACATACATACATAAGTATGTCAAAACATACATACATACATACATTTCAATACAGAATGTGTGAATTGATAAAATAGTATACACATAAATACATACATACATACATACATATGTATGTTTGAAATCTGACCTAAATTTACTTACATATTTCAGAATAAACTGCATACATACATATGTAAATATATCGATATTTAGCAACCACCACTTTATTATTATCGATATCATAATATTTATGCGAAAACACACTTATCACATGTACATATGTATGTATGTACATGTGTAGGGATGTGTATGGCTGTGTGAATGTTCGATTTCAATTCAAGATCATTGTACTCGATATCGGCGACTCCCCCAAACCCACCGTGTGTAATTACAGCTCCCCACGGAACGCTTTCTTGAGTACAGCTACACTATCAGACAAACTGTCGCTAAGCTACCGATATATGTATGTATGTATGTACATATGTACATACATATACCAATACTACCCATCACCCCTTCTTGCTTTTAAATGCGTTCCTTTTTTCGCTGAAAATTCATTCTTCAACTGTATCTACATACATACATAGATAATTAATATTAACTATGTATGTATGCATGTATTGATGTACATATACACACAATTTATATAGATACAAACATATGTATGTATGTACATAAGTACATATGTATGTATGTACATACTATGTATGTATGTACATACATATGTACATATATATTAAAGCTTTTTCGAACGAGTGAACGGATATCAAACAATACAAAACCCGTATCCGAACAACCAGCATACATACATATGTACATACACACATATGCATGTAAGTATACAAGCATACAAACACACATTCACACTTGCCTACACACTCACGCATGCACATACATTCATTCATACATACATACATATGTGTATGTGGAGGTCCACAAAGCTCCATGCATACAAACAAAACATACGAAAATGTAATGCAGTTTTCTCGATTTTCTATGTGGAATGCTCCGTTCCCTCTGCCGCTGTCGCAGTCGGCGCAAACAACGACGACGGCGACCTTCGCTGCATTACGTTGCTGTTTTTCTTCTGCATCTTCATACTGTTGTTATTGTTGTTGGTTGTGGAGGTAGCGGTGGTGGCGGTAGTGTTATTGCTACTGCTGTTGCCGTTGCTGTTCCCGCTTTTTGATGTTGCTGTTGTGGCCCTCAGTTTGGTGGCCGCAGCACTACCGATGGCATAAAATATATTGTCCATGCCCACACAAACTCACACACACATACACACACTTGCATACATACATACATACTTATCTATGCACGTGAGTGTTTGTATTTGTGTATGGGTTGGTACCTTTTGTGTATGTATCTGTTATGTGCTCCCTTCGCTTCTCTTCTTATTAACTCTCCTACTCACTCTCGCGCTCTCGCTTACTCTTTCTCACTCTTACGAACTCTCCTCTCGCTATACGTATATGCACTCATACATATATATGTACATCCAAATATGTACATATTTTATGTACCAGTGTACGTGAAGCCAGCTGGGACTTTAAGTTTTTGTAGTTGCTGCTGCGAATTCGCTCCCAGCTGCGTATATGCAACTGTAGATGTGTGTGTTAGTGTGTGTGTGTACGAGAGAGTTTTGTATGTTTGATAGATACTTTGACCTTTTTTCCCATTAAGAAGACTTTGAGCTGTTGTTGTTTCTGCTGCTGCTTCTGCCATCGTAGCCGCAGAGAGATCATTGCAGACTATAGAGGGCACGTAAAGTTTCTTGTATATAAGCGTTTATCTACTACATACAACATGTACATAATAGCTCAGATATGCACAAGCTTATATACTTATATATAAACGAGGTGAGCTCAACAATTAACGAAGACTCCTGAAAAGAATTTATTTAATTAAGCAAACACCAGTTTCTTCACCTCTCCAAATTTGATTAAAATTTGGTTTGTGCAACTTTGCGATCATTTAATGAAAAACAAAAATTTGCTTTATGTATGAGTTTTACAGAAAATTCAGAACTCAAATTTAATCTGTATTAATTTAATAAATTATTTTAAACCACATTCTTTACACATGGTTCCAATTTCAATTTTTATACCAGCTATTTTGTGCCGGCAGGAAATGTATGTAACAGGTAGAACGAGGCATCTCCGACCCTATAAAGTATGTATATATATTCTTGATCAGTGTCAACAGCCGAGATGATCTAGCCATGTCCGTCTATGTGTCTGTCCGTCAGTCCGTATGAACATCTCAGAGACTATAAGAGATAGAGCTATAATTTTTCGACAGCATTTGTTATGTTTGCACGCAGATCAAGTTTGTTTCAAATTTTTTGCCACGCCTCCTTCCGCCCACGCAAATAAAAAAAATCGAATAATTTTCGTCGTAATTTTAAAGCTATTTACAATAATTAGTATAGTCGCTATGATTTCTGAAAATTTGGTTGCGATCAGATAAAAATTGTTTAAGTTATTAAAGAAATAGTTTTGTATGGGGGCATTTCCCCGGGTCGCGAACGTACGTTCGTACGAGATAAATTAAAAAATAAAATCGAAAACAAACGTTTCCTGAAACTTTTTTTTTACTCTTCGATAGCATTTGTTTAGCTCTTTGGTAAGTGTAAATTATGGGGCTTATCGATTTTTAATTTTCATAATATTTTCAAAAAACATGCGGTTGCGAACGTACGCAAAATGGAAGTCGACTTTGGCTTAATACAGTAAAATGCAAAACTCTGCGAATTGAGACGGAATATTTTAAAGAAATAACTTTACTTTTAATATAGTTTCATATAGCTTTCTATTAAGTCTATTCCCAAGAAAATATCTCCATTTATTTCTTTTTAATTTAATTAAGTTCCGGTCGCGAATGTACGGGTCGCGAACATACGATTTTTCCATGTTGTATTATTTATTAAATTTTTATTAATACCACAACTTTTTTGATTAATAACTTCATATTTCATAAAAACAAACGGATTTAACTCAATTTAATGTGTCTAATAACAGTCTGAAAAGTCCCGGGCCTTACACATAGATTGTGCTAGTTTTATTGCAGTCACCTTTTTTTCAGTTAATACAATCCTTCCGAAGACAACTGCTAAAATTTCATGATATTCTATTCATTAGTTTGTAAGTTATTGAGCCAAAAGTGTCACTACTTTTTCTATTTTCACAACAATGGATCAAATGCAATTTCGTCTTCTAATCTTACAATGCTTCTTGATGGGAAAAAATACCGTTCAAGCAAAGCTTTGGCTTGAAAAGTGTTATGGGGACTCCTCTCCATTAGAAACAACAACAAAACGTTGGTTTGCTGACTTCAAACATGGTCGTAGAGACACCGATGATGCAGAACCCAGTGGACGTCCAAATGGGGAGGTCACACCAGAAAACATCAAAAAAATCCACAAAATCGTTTTGAATGATCGAAAATTAAATTTGCGTGAGTTAGCTAACATCGTAAAGATATCAAAAGAACATGTTGGCTTAATATTGCATGAGCATTTGACTATGAGAAAATCTCTTCAAAATGGCTGCCGCGTTTGCTCACTTTTGACCAACAACAAGAATGTGTTCATGATTCAATGACAGTGACAAAACTACATGAATTTAATTTCGAATTGCTCCCACATCCACTAATTCGCCAGATTAGGCTCCCAGCGACTTCTGGAGGTTAGCAGTCCTGGGAAAATGCTCGCCGATAAAAAATTTCACACGGTTATCACTGAAATTGAAGCCTATTTTGAGGCAAAAAATAAATCGTTCTAAAAAATTTATATTGAAATGTTGCAGCGGCTCTGGAATGATTGCGATGCTCTTGATAAAGATTAAGTTGATGAGTAACGCCAATTTTTATCCAAAAAAAGCAAGTTTTCTTTGTCAGGCCCGGGACTTTTCAGCCCATGTGTTATTATATATGAAATATGTACTGAAATTTATTAATAGCAAGAAAAATATGTAATAAGTAATACCTAACAAGTGATAAGTAACTGCAAACGACATAGTTTTTTCAAAAACAAAAACAAAAAAAATTTTTTTTTTTAAATCCATGCGACACTAGTAAAAATCGACATATGCTTATAGGTAAGGTCGCGAACGTACGCTACTTTGACAATCAATAAAAAAAGATTGGTTAGAGTAACCCAACGATTTTTTATATTTAAAATATATATACAAAAATAACTTAACACGCGAAGTTTCATCCACCTGCTTGCACCTAATGCGAAGCAATTACAATAAAATAATGTTTTCGGTCGCGAACGTACGATTTGAACATAGATAAGAAGCAAAATAAAAATTAACAATTAATTGAACATTTTTTCGCTTACTTTGCATTTTTATCTTATTGGATTGCTATTAAGAGATTTGGTAGAAAAAATGCAAACATATATTATGTTTTCCTTGTGAAATAATTAATCAAAAAAATGCAAAATGTGAAAAAATTAAATTTTTTCAGTTTGCAGGCAAATTTTTGTTATAAAAACAACGGAGATATGCTACGGATTCATTATATTGTGAAAATTTTGATATTTCTTTATGACATTATACAAAACAAGTAAGAAAGCTACAGTCGAGTGTACTCGACTGTGAGATACCCGCTACCCATTTGGAATAAAAGAAATATATTTTGCGGTATTTTCTCAAAATATACCGAAAATACTGCAAAAATACTAAAAATATACCGAATGGTATATTTGGTATATCGACATAGTACCGCATTCAAAATATACCATAGACGGCACAATATACCAGATTGTCAGCCAAAGCAACTCAGACCCCTAGTAAGTAGGCGCTTTTGCCCATACAAAAGTATTTCTTATCTGATTGCAACCAAATTTTCAGGAATCATAACTACTATAGTTATTATTGTATATACCAAAATTCGGAACTCTAGCTTTAAAATTACGCTTGTCATTCGATTTTTTTGATTTGCGGGGGCGGAAGTGGGCGTGGCAAAAATTTGAAACAAACTTGATCTGCGTGCAAACATAACAAATGCTGTCGAAAAAAAATTATAGCTCTATCTCTTATAGTCTCTGAGATCCAGTGTTTCATACGGACAGACGGACAGACACACAGACGGACAGACGGACATGGCTATATCGTCTCGGCTGTTGACGCTGATCAAGAATATATATACTTTATAGGGTCGGAGATGCCTCCTTCTACCTGTTACATACATTTCCTGCCGGCACAAAGTTATAATACCCTTCTACCCTATGGGTAGCGGGTATAAAAATACGATGAATGTGAAGATTTTTTTTTTCGGTCGTGGTTTACCATTTTCAGGAATTGCCCATGGGCAAAAACGCCTACTTACTAGGGGTCTCAGTTGCTTTGGCTTACAATCTGGTATATTGTGCCGTCTATGGTATATTTTGAATGTGGTACTATATCGATATACCAAATAAACCATTTGGTATATATATTTTTTTTTAGAATTTTTGCAGTATATTCTGTATATTTTGAGAAAAATACCGCAAAATATATTTATTTTATTCAAAATGGGTAGGGATATCTAACAGTCGAGTACACTCGACTGTAGCTTTCGTACTTGTTATTTTTGCAAACATAAACATCACATTAACACATATTATTTTAAGCTAGATATTTGGTTATTCAAAATTGTAATCGATTTTATATTAGCTATGCCCATCGAGTGTCTTTAGAAATATTTGAATGTATGGAACTTAAATAGGCTAGCTATTAATTAATATTTAAGGACTAGTCATATTTAGGAATAGAGTTAATTGCAATTTTAAGGACACTAGAAATTTTACGATGATGGGACAATATCCAATTTTTATCAATACAGTGTATCTTAAATAAGTTTAATCAAATGAGAACGGTTTTGATGAATTCGACTCGAATGTCACTGAATGAAAATTGGTATATGGGTAATTCTCTGACGGATTTCGCGTGCGACAATCTTTTCAGTGAACAAAAAAAAAACACAACCTGAAACAATTTTAAAAATAAGAAAAGGTTACTCTTAAAACTCTAGATTAGTACTTTAATTAGTGCTAAGAATGGTTTTGGAATTTTCTTTTCTGATAATTGCAAAAATGAACAAATTCGTACGCAGAACCAAAAATTGAAGAATTTATGTATTTTATCGTAAAACAGAACAAGTTTCTAAAATCAATCTTAGCTCTAAAAATAGTGCTAATCCAAAGCTTTAAAAATAACCTTCACTTATTTTTAAAATTGTTTTAGTTTATGGTTTTTTTTTTAACTGTAAAGGTGGTCGCACGCGACATTTACCAGAATTACCCATATACAAACTTGTTGTTTGTAATTTGAATTGAAAAAGAAAAATCTAATTCAGTTGGGCGTGTCCAAGAACGCGAAAGTGACATTTGTCCGTCTCTATACAAAATTATGTCTAAAATAGACATTCTCCACAATGATTTTTATGTGTTAAATGCATTTTGTATAAAAGCCTTCGTTTTGGATGGGTGAATTGTGGATTTCATCTTGAAAAATATGTATATACATACATATGTATGTGTGTATGTATGTATGTATGTAACTCAGCGATATATGGTCAATGCCTTTTAAGTGAACATTTTTTAATCATAATGAAGTTGTGTAGTTTAATATTAGTCTTTGGTGTATTTTAATATTTTTTTTGGTATATTAATTTTTTTGAATATGGTTTAATTGAAAATGGGTAGTGGGTATCTCACAGTCGAGCAGACTCTACTGAAGCTTTCTAATTTGTGTACTTTTCGTTTATTCATTTTAGTTACAAAATCTTTGAATTTTTATAGTTGAAAATTGAAAAATAAGAAAAATTTGTTTGTCTTTAAAAATTGCGTATGTGAAACTTAATTTAAACACAAAAAAAAAATTACTATTTAGATGAATACTGCAAAAATGTACACATATGTATTTATATCTATTTGAATGCATTACAAACTTAATTATGACATTATTTAGTTTCGATAATATTGTATTTCCATTTCCATTTTTTGCCCGCTTTCGAATGTACACATACATTTGAATGTATATAGGTATGTACATATTTATGAGATACATTTCTTGCGGTCGCCAGCATCGATTGTATCTGGTATATAATGAAGAGGCGGGGATTCCAGATTGGGAGGTGTGAGTGATGGATGTCTGAGCTTGGGTCGTGTGCTGATGTTGGTATGGTGAGGGTAGAGGTGAAGTGGCGGTGAAGGAGCAGTGGAGGGGGTTTGCCAACAAGTGTCGAGGCATACACAAAATGTTCTTGCCAGTCCAGAGACCTTTCTCACTCTCTCGCTCTATATCTTTCATTTGCTCGCTCTTTCGCATCCCTTGTCAATGCCAACGCCGCGTCTTAGTTCCGGTTCAACGGACTTTTTTTGTACTTTATGTTTTTGTTGGGCAATTTACCAAAAAAGTGGCAACGCTTGGACGCTCCCCTTCCCCACACTGTCTTACGCCATTTCCCCCACCCCTTTCTCACACTCACTCTCTCTATCTCTTTTGCTGTCCCTTTTAAGCACTGGTGTTCATTGTATTATTCTTCATTCTTTCGTCGTCGTCTATTTGGATTTTCATTGTTGCACTTCGCGTTTTCTTGTCTTTTCTTTCGCGCTGCAAAATAAATAAATTATAAATGTGTTCAAGTGTGTGTGTGTGTTTGTATTTATTTACTTCAACAATGTTTGAATAATCGCGCCACACACACAAACATATACATACATATATGTATTTAAATACACCTAACAGCTCTCTCTATCTCTATCTCTTTCTCTCTCTTTCTTTCTGCCTATCTCCCCATCTATATTTCTTTCCCGCTGTGTGAAATGCGGCTAAAGAAAGGCGCAAAACGAAAGACAAGTAGAAAATCCATATGAAAAACCAATTTTCTTTTTATGGTTTGATTTCTACATATACATATGCTCATGATTCAGACTTTGCAACAACTGTGGGAACCACATGTCGATTATTCGATAGCCAAAGGGGGAGAGGGAGATGTTCGGTTGGTTCCCTTGACCCTAACTAGGGGGTGCAAAGCAGTGTAAAGTGTATAGAGAAATTTTTATGAGTAAGCTGTACTCCCTATTTACTCTCACTCTCTTTCAATCTTGTAGTGCTTTATAAATTATTGAGTTAATATGATATACGGGTCTCAGCTAAGCTAAACAAGTTAGAAAGCTACAGTCGAGTGTGCTGGACTGTGAGATACCCGCTACCCATTTTGAATAAAAGCAAAATATTGCGGAATTTTTTCAAAATATAATATACCAAAAAAATACAAATATACCAAACGGTATATTTGATATATCGATATGGTACCACATTTAAAATATACCATAGACGGCACAATATACCAGATTGTCAGCCAAAGCAACTGAGACCCCTAGTAAGTATCCGTTTTTGCCCATATTTTTTCTTTAATAACTTCCACAATTTTTATCTGATCGCAATCAAATTCTCAGAAATCATAACTACTATAGTTATTATTGTATACACCAAAGTTTAAAATTACGCTATAGCTCTATCTCGTATAGTCTCTGAGATCCAGTGTTTCATACGGACGGACGGACAGACACACAGACGGACATGGCTAGATCGTCTCGGCTGCTGACGCTGATCAAGAATATATATACTTTATAGGGTCGGAGATGCCTCGTTCTATCTGTTACATACATTTCCTGCCGGCACAAAGTTATAATACCCCAGGTATAATAATGTAATTTTTAGTAAACAAAATTTTTTAGTAAAAACTCTTGATTGTTATGATAACAAACTAATGAGCACAGGTATTCTCCCACTTGAGTATTGCATTTTTAATATTCTTATTGCAAGTTTGCAAAGGCAATATTCAAATTAGTTTCCACCGTTTTGAATTATTTGCATATGAAAAAAATTATATGTACATACATACATATGTATGTGCATATCTGAAAACGTTTTATTTACAGGCCAAAATCTTCAACAACGATTCGACTTAAGGTTGCAATTGTCATCACAGGTATCTGACTTCATGCATATGTACATACATATGTATATATGAAATATGCATGTAAATTCATATTTGATGAATCACGCCAAACAGCAACAGCAATAATAATAACACCAGCAAAAACAGCAACAAAAAAAAGCAAGTCAGAAAACTGCAATTAACTGTGTGCTGCGCTCAGATATCGCCACAAAATTAAATAATATAAAATAAAATATATGTATATAAAAAAAATACGAATATTCATAATATTGAATATGGACAAAATATTAATTCGAAGAGGAATAAAGGGCGTCCATGTTATGACGTAGAGAAAATGGATTGTTCATATAGTCATACATACGCATATCTAAATGTTGTCCTGGTCCTTACAGCCGAAAAATATATAATATTTTGTTTTCATAAATCATTGAAGGGAAACTTTAATGATCGAAAACTGAATTTTTCTCTTTAGGTGCCCTTTGTTTACCGGGTATAAATAACGCGTGTCTTGTCAACGAAAATAAATTTACAGACATACATATACATATGTACATATACAAATGAACTTGTGTATGTATATATGTGTCGTATTTTTATATACATATATATGTATGTATGTACATACATACATGACATAAAAAGAGTTCAAAATAAGTAAGCAAAAACAGTGACAACGAAAACTTCTAAAAACAAAAAACAATAATCGATCAAAAAACCGTACAGCCTGAAGACTATAAATAGATATGTATATGTATATGTATATGTATGTATGTACGTATGCAGATATTAATATACCGATATTTGTCGAACCTTTGGCAACTTTTCGCCTTGGCTTTCGATCTCCATCTTGCGTTTCGAAATTTGTGGGTGGCAAGAGGAAAAGAATCGCAGAAAATGGCGACAATTCGTTTCGATTTGTGATTTTCGCAACAACTGTACTTTCAATATTTGAAATCTCTGCTGTTGGCTGACCTCACTTCGCCTTCCCAATTGCTTTTCGTGTCATGCCATGCCCGTGACTGGATGACTTTTCATGCCAGACAGTGTCCGCTAACGTGACTGCTGCTTAGCGCAACGCGTATTCACGTATAAATGACCAGTTCCTGCTAGAAGTCTGGTCCTAGACTCGGGATTTTTTTCCTACGCGTCTTTTATAAAACAATCAGAGGTAAGTTGTTAATATTTTTAAACTACTATTCTAATCTGATTTAAATTAAGAAATATATTTGTATTTATATTTACAGTTTTGAGGACTACGAAAGCTGTGTGGGATGATATAAATAGATACTACAAGGCATTGTCCAGGGCGAAGAATACAGAAAAATGGCGAAATAAATACATTTTTTTTTTCAGTTATAAGCTTATTTAGTTATAAGTAAAACTGTTTAGATAATAAATAAATTTAAGTACTCATTGTATTAGTTTTAATAAATTTAATTAGAATTAAAATAAACATTTTATTTACTGCATATATTTTTATTTTGCATATTCCGAACTACGCACTAGAATCTAAGCACAGATTTTCTGCATGACCTGGACACCAGACTGTCTGGTAGACACGTCAAGTACAAATTCCCCCCAGCGCAGCCGAGGGAAATTTAAATTTCCCTTTGGCTGACTTGATACTTGACATACTTGAGTCTTGTAGAAAATCAGTTCCGCGTGTACGGCAAAGCGAAGGGGAAAAGTCTATTCTCGTCTTGTGTCTACACATGACCTGACTGAAAGACAACTTGTATGTTGTCTGCTACCAAAACACAATTGGGGAGTTCCTGTGTCTACACATGACGTGACTGGTGGACAACCGCTATGTTGTCTGCTACTAAAACACAATTGGGTGCCCGCGGACACCCTTTCCCTACCCCCTCAACAACCATCACCTCAACCGCTCTTCTCACATTCTTTCTCGCTCGCCTCTTTCGATGTTTCGTTCTCTTTTTATCCAGCATGCTGCTAATTTAAAAACATGAATTGGCAAAAAGAAGAGGAACGAGAAAAAGCTAAAAAAAAAACAAGTAAGAAAGGTGCAGTCGAGTGTACTCGACTGTTAGATATCCCTACCCATTTTGAATAAAATAAATATATTTTGCGGTATTTTTCTCAAAATATACAGAATATACTGCAAAAATTCTAAAAAAAAAATATATATACCAAATGGTTTATTTGGTATATCGATATAGTACCGCATTCAAAATATACCATAGACGGCAGTACATACCAGATTGGCAGCCAAAGCAACTGAGACCCCTAGTAAGTAGGCGTTTTTGCCCATACAAAACTATTTCTTTAATAACTTAAACAATTTTTATCTGATCGCAACCAAATTTTCAGGAATCATAACTACTATACTAATTATTGTAAATACGCAACTCTAGCTTTAAAATTATGATGTTATTCGATTTATTTTATTTGCGGGGGCGGAAGGGTGCGTGGCAAAAAATTTGAAACAAACTTAATCTGCGTGCAAACATATATGTTTGTTATAACAAATGCTGTCGAAAAATTATAGCTCTATCTCTTATAGTCTCTGAGATCCAGTGCTCATACGGACTGACGGACAGACACACAGACGGACAGACGGAGATGGCTAGATCGTCTCGGCTGTTGACACTGATCAAGAATATATATGTATACTTTATAGGGTCGGAGATGTCTCGTTCTACCTGTTACATACAATTCCTGCAAGTACAAAGTTATATAACCCTTCTACCCTATGGGTAGCGGGTGTAAAAAGAACGACAAAAACACCAAATATGTACTATATGTGAAAACGAACAATGTTTGCTGTGTTGGGTGCGCCGGAGCCGGAGCCGGCGTCTCTGCCAGCGTTCATCTGTTGTGGAATTTTCTGCTGTTGCTAATCTCGTCGCAGTCGCCTTCTGCTGCTGCTGGGTAGCCAGCACACACACACAAACACACACACACACATTAATGAAGCAAGTACATATGTTCATGTGCGAATACATTTGTATATGTGTGCTCACACTTACAAGGGCAGCCACCCACTCAGCAGCTCTCATTTTGCCCAATAGATGGCGGTAGCAGTCAACGATCAAATTTCTAGCACAAGTATCATGCATGTGCGTGATTAGAGCTTTAAACACACACACACATGCACACACATTACGCATGCACTGACAATTGCACAATAGCAAGCTTATACATATGTATGTAACTGTGCTTTTGACTTCCAATATGCGGAAGCTTCGACATCGTGGAGTTTGTTGTTGTTATAATTATTGCCTATAGCTGCATGGGAAAATTTTGCGGCTGGCACCAACGCAGCCAACAGCAGAAGTAGCACTTGAAAATTTTCGCCGACGCTTATGGCGACGTCATGTTGTAAATCTAAGCGAGCATCGGCAATGCGACTTTTTATGTGTGTTGTGTGTGACTAAGTGTGCATGTGCTGACACACACAAACACACATGTTTGAATGCATTTACAATTGAGCTCAAGTCAATGCCAACGCCAGCGCAAGCAGCAACAACAACACTATCGTCATCGGCATCGGCAGCACTGCAGACAGCTCGACTGTGGCTGGTGCTGTAATCAATTCGCCGGTCAGCCAGACACACGAATGCGCTGCGCCTCAAGGTCGTCGGCATTTGTTAGGATTACGACGAAAATGTCACATGAAGCGACACCAAAGCTTTTTCTAGGCTTATCAAAACTTTAGGTACAAGCTTTTTGTTCATTGTCTGTCGTATAAAGCTTATCACATTATCGATATGCAGTTTGATTGTGTGTGTGTGTGTGTGTGTAGCGCACACTGATAACGATACAAATAAACGAGAAGCAAGATACCGATGACGATGACAATGACGTTGTCAAAGGAGAGCGGCAAGCAAAGCGGTGGAGAGCGTCGCTAAAATTCATAACGGGTTTGCGCTGTTTAGGCAACAAAACAACATCGACACAATGTGAAATACGAAAAGGAAAATGAAGTCAGAACACGAAACGCACAAGTAAAGTAGCGTGCAATGAAGCAAAGCAAAAGAAACATAGCGAAACGAAATGAAATGAAAAGAAAAGAAGTGAAGAGATGGAAATATTAAACAAAAACGAGTTAAAATTACACCAACCTCACGCACACTGGCATGCAAAAGTGAAATAGAATGCGGGAGTATGAGTGAGGGAGCGAGAAATAGAGAGAGAGAGAGAGAGAGTGAGTAGGAGCAAACGAACGAACGCACTTGCAATCACTCACGTTACCCGTCAGACAGCCATCACCCGCAGCAGCCAGCCACCCACAAGGCCCCGAGCCAGCAGCAGCAGCAGCGTCGTCGGCAACGACTCGTGCTCTGTCGCAGTTGCTGCGTCGGCAGCGCTGCAGCGTCGTCATCATCTTCGTTTTGCGAATGAAGATATCAATCACCAAAAATCATTGTCCAGCAAAGAGTGAAAGAGAGAGAGAGAGAGAGGAAGAAAAGCGGGTGGTTCTTAAAGTGTAGCTATTAAGGTTAGAATATTGTAAATAACTAAATACGTGCATACATGTGTATGTATGTATGTACATACATACATATGTACATACCTATGAATGTATGTATGAATATGTTTACATACATATGTATGTATATATGTATGTCGTTGTCAAATTTTTGTAAATATTCAGAAATGTTGTCAAGCACATAAGCGTTTTTAACTACACATGTACATATTTACACATGCATATGTATGTACATATGTATGTATGTATAACTTCATATGTATGTATGTATGCGTGCTATATTTTTCGCTGCTACGCTCTGCTCTCCTCTCCTCTCTAGCTTCATCGCTGTCTCTGTCGCTCGTTAGCAGCCCAGTACAATGGGCGGCCTTGCGCAACGCGCTCGCTTACTCATGCTGCCGCTTTGCCGCTGCCTGCTCTTTAATCTCGAGAGTCAACAGAGCCCAAAGACTCGCAGTCGATGTGGCAGGCCCCGTTTCGATGCGGCAGCGGCAGCAGCGGGCACAACAAGTTTTTCAGCAGAGGCGCCGACGGCGATGGCGGTGACATCGACACACACACAAACACACGGTCATACCAGTACATAATATAACACCAAAATCCCCTAACAGCAAACAGCAATTACATCAAAAATATTAAGAAATTCGTTTAATCACAAAAATGCCTTTTCTATACTGCATGTAAAAAGTAACAACACAACTTTACACAACTGGCTTATCTCTCGCTAGCGCGCTCTCTCTCGCTCTTGCTATCTCTCTCTCTCTGCCAGCATGTTTCGACTTTGCCAAGGTCCCCCTCCCACCAATTGCCCTTTCCACCATCATAAAACATTTCTTATTTCTTTCGCACGCTACGTTGTTTCTGCGGCCACTGTGGTTGTTGTTGTAGCTGCCTTCTTTTTTCGTTAATTCATTATTGAGGCCAATTGAATTTGTGTGTAGCTGTGTGAGTATATATGTATGTATATGCGTGTGTGTGAGTGTCGGTGTCTGTGGCTCTGTGTGTGTCTAGCTAGCGGCGTGCTTGAGTGAGTGACGAACTGACGGGCCGACAACAACGACGACGACGACGAACGTTCGCCTTGCCTGCTTTTTGCTTGGCGCGGGTCGGCTGACGAGAGCCTGGCAAGAGACTATGCAACACGTTTAAATATGCGCATCGACGGCTGCCGACGGCAAACGAGCGAACGAACGAACGACACAAAAAAACAACAACAGAAGCAATGAAGAAAAAAACACACACAGCTACACACAACAACAACAAATACAAATACACATACACATACATACACGCATAGCCCAAAATGATGGAGCGCGTTGCGTGGCAGCAGCAGCAGCGACTGCGACAGCGACGCTTTCATGCTTTCTGTATTGGTGAGTAAGCCAATCTGTGTGCACGAGTAAATTGAAAGAAGAAGCAGCGGCAGTAGCAGCTGATGCAGTCGCTGCTATTCGTGTCGGTACGAAGTTTGATGACGACAACAATTCGACTATAGCAAAGTCTAACTGTATGCAAGTGCCTACGTATTGGTGTGTGTGTGTGTTTTAACATCGTCGTCAACGCTCGGTTGCTTCGACCCCACCCACTCAGACTCACACACATACACATGCACACACATAGAGCGCCCGCTAAACGTTTTGCGCGTTGTTCGCTGGTATTTGGTTTTTTTCGTGTCTTCGTGATTCTCTTTATGTGTTCTTTTTTCGCGTCTTTTTATCGTTCTTCGATTGTTCTTATTGCTTGTTGTTTGGGTCAAAAGTTCGCTGCGCCGGCTTGCTTGACATTTGACATGCGCTACGTTGCAACAGCAGCAGCAACAGTTGCTTCACTCACCTGTATGAATTTAGAACTTTGCGAGTTATGTACATACATATGTACATACATTTGTATGTACATTTCTGGCTGTAAGCCTAAAAATTTTGGCTGCAACGGACACATACAACACACACCAACACAAATAAGCATTTGTAAGTGGGAGTGACGAAAAATTGGAAACGAGCTACTAACATTTCTAGAAGAAAAAGGCTGATCTCCTGATGGTCAAAAAGGGGGGAATGTAAGGCATACACATGTACATATGTATGTATGTACATACATATGTACATACAGACAGTGCATCACAGCTTATTTCAACCACCACCAACCGACAACTTTAAGTCAGTATACTGGCCAAACTAAAAGAGGTATTAACTTTATTTAAACGCAGGATTTTAGTTTAATGTTTTAACATACAAGGTATTTTTTCATTTATCCTCTAATTTTTTGTATATTATTATTTTTTCTACTTAATCCATCATAATTCATCTGAAATAAGTATAATGCAGAAAATAATTCGTTGTACCTATGTATGTACATATGTACATATGTATGTACTTTTATATATATGCACATACATACATATGTATTTCAAAAATTATTTCTAGCTTCCTTTGAATAAATACTCGGCTTAATCAGTTTTCAGCTTTCTACCATTGATGTTTAAGATACATAGCTTGAATTAGTGAGAATAATCGCTTTATGAGCAACAATGCCAACATGCCCCACATAAAAAAGCGAAGCGCAAGCAACTGTAGAGCTATTGCCAACTCTAAAAAAAAAAAGAACGCTGTCGCAGACGTCATGCGCAGCTAGAAAGAAAGAAGATGCTGATGACACGAAATCCAATAGACGAATGTTCACAACAGCGAAAATATCAATGGTATACTTTGATGCCAGGTGGCAACGCCAGTCATGGCCATCAAAGGACAATAATTGTTTTTGGTTTCTTCTATTTGTAAACAGAATGAGCTTATAAAAATAACAGCAACGAGAGGCGCAAAATAAGAAGAAGAAGAGCAGCAGCTCCACATGTGCTCAAATGTGCGGTTTTTCATGTGTCGGGCAGAGGGGTCAGTTGCACTCTCATGAGAGAGAGAGAGAGAGAGAGAGAGAGAGAGAGACAGAGACAGAGACAGAGCATGTGTGTGTTACTGTGTGCAAGCGAAGGCAAGTGGATATCGAGCAAATAAAGTGTGTTGTGGGTACGTCTTTCTCCGCCGTTTAATCGCGTTTATTTATTTAGATTGCAATTGCAGCAGCTGCAGCAACAACAACCATGTTAAAAACAAAATAAAAATGATAAGAAGAGATGCGAACAGTGATAATGAAGCTGACTTGTTGACAAAAAAAAAAAAACAAACGTGTAACGCTTCTTTACGCCGTTCGTTTAAAGTGCCACGACTTGTGACTTACCACATCACAGCACAACACACCACAGCACATCTCACCACACCCAACTAAGCTCACCTTAATCACGCCACGAATTACTCAGAGGCCCCAATAGATAATTGCGCTTTAATGTGCGAACATTTCGATATCTACATTTTGTAATTTTTATAACCCGTTTTCCGTTTGAGCAAATCCAAAACTTATGTAACATGCCGATGGAGTTATCTTCGTCTCTATAGAGTATATATTCATGGTCAGCATAATTGAAAAATGGTCAGCATAATTTTAAGATCAAATTTATCTTTAATATTGAATACCATGAATTACGAAAATGTACTTTTAGTGACCCTTGTTCCCAATTGGACAAATGAAGATATTATATGTAGATGAGTAACTCCCCCATTTACGAAAGTGCTAAGTGCTAGTTTATCTCTCTTAGTAAAACTCCAGTTACATTTTGAAGTGAGACTTCAGTAGACGTTTAGTTACACTTCATCCTTTGAGATGAGTTTGGTAAAAAAAACCAAAAACTATTACTTATTTTATTAAATGGAACTTACAGCAATTATGAACAGTATTAATCATTTAATTTAAATATTCTGAGAAATTCAAAATACAATACAATAGTTTTGTTTATAATTTTTTTATTTATATATACATACATATTGTATTTAGATATATATTTAATTTAGTATTATTTTTTTCAATTATGTAATTTTTTTCTTCAATTATGTAATAAGATAACTTAAGTTTCGAATATAAGTTGTTTTTTGTTCATTAATTTAAGCTAATTATATTAAGCTAACTACAAAACTATTTTACAATGCCATATAAAAAGTAAGTGAATGTTAAAAAATGCAGATAAGGTAAATTTATATGTCTTAGGAAGCTTTACGAAATATAATTCTAGTTCTAGGACACGAGGAAAAACAGCTGCTGAGCTAAAAAAAAAAGCAGGTGGTTATACTTCGAACCCTAAAATGACAATGAAACCTACAAGATAAAAATCCACAATCGTATTTTCTTAGGGCAAGGAATTCTTAAATTCTTGATCAGCACAATAGCAGGGTTGACTTAAACATGTCCACCTCTCCATCGCAAGTCGCAAACGAAAAGAACCACACATTTTAGGTGTCTTCACTTTTGAAAAAGTTCTAATGAAATTGTCGAAGTTAAAATGCGCGTAAGTTGTTTTAGATCACTAATCCTTACGACTTTAATTTTAATTTAATAATACGAACAAACAAAGTCAATATTGCCATTTTTAATATAACTTTATGTTTTTTTTTTATAATAATTTAACAGATTTCGCAAGTTCATGAGGATTATGATGTTATAAATGAAAGTTTGCAAACGAGTGCAAGTGAGAACGCGATATTCAAATGCCAAATCAAGCGACCGTTGATCGCCGCATTCATACTTACGCACTCGCATATTTATGCGTTCGAAATTTTTGGGGTGTTTTTATTTTTTTGGGTTTGATGATTCGCTATAACGCGATGCGTCCCGATGTTGCGTCGATTTTGCGACAAAGAGAGAGCAAAGAGAGCACATGAATAGATCTATAAGCTATCTACAAATGAATGGCTGAATGGCATACATATATACTTACATACATACAACTATACGTACATTGGTAATCTGAATGTTGTCAGACCATGACTATAGCTTTCTTACTTTTTGGATTGAGTAAAGCAAAATTAAAAATTTGTATTATTGAACACTATGACAATTAAAAATGATTAACTAGTGCCATTAAATAGACATACATATAACATATTTTAAAGAAATGTAAAAAAGATTTTCGACTTGCAAAAGATAATTATGAAAATATGTAATATTGCGTATTTTGTAATGTCAGATCGAATTGTGGACTTATCAAGCAAGCTCAACCATATATGTATGTATGTATTGTACACATATGTACATACATAAATATGTATGTACAATCAACTAACATATTTAATGAGTAATTTGATAGATATTTGTAAATTTCCTTAGTCGGGATCGAGGACCTTTTTTCGAAACTGACAAATTGCGAATTTCAAAAGTGATCTCGAAATTGCGCAACTTTTATAGTAATAATGCAAATAATGAAATTACAAAAATGTGCTCCAAACACAAACAGGAGAGTGGGAGAGCTTTTGTTAGTTGTAAAAGTTGTAGTCTAGAATTGCTTCGTAGAGGGTTCCTCGCACGGCTTGCAGGTGCTTGCTCTTGATTTGTGCTCGGCAAAATTCACGAAACGGCAACACACATGCATACACACACACACACCCCAATTCTCTGAAATATCATAGCCGAAGTATTGGCAGTGTGAAACTAGCAACAACATGGCGAACTACCAATAACTCACACAGCCTTTCCCACCCCCACCACCCTCTCCAAAAGCAAACCAATATTCTCATTAATGGGTGAAGGCGGGCGCACTCTCTCACACACGCACACACACAGACAGAGTACGTGTTTAGCTGTGTTTACATAGCAAAGCGCGCACGAAACGGGGCCTCGCTTTAGCGTTGCGGGCTCTTCGGGCTCGACGACGACCGAAAACGACACTTATCGATGCCTGTGCGTGCTTATGTATATAAATAAATATGTATGTATGTATGTATGGACATGTGTTTGTCTGTATGTCTGATTTATGATTTCTTTTTTTAATATATGTATGTACATATGTATGTATGTATGTACATACATATATGCATAGAAAGTACATACATATGTATGTATCTACATATACATACATATATGTACATATGCATAGAAAGTAAAGTTTGAAAGACCCATAGAGCTGACAAATTAGAATGGTGCTGCCAAGCCAAAAGCTGTTGCTTGGAAAATACATCACACATACATACATACATACATATCAGCAAAAGCTCTGCTCAAAAATAAAATAGAAAAAAACTGATTTCGACTAAGCGGTGTGAGCGCGAGTGAGTGTCAGTGAGAAGGAGAGGATGAGTGAGAGTGAGAGGGGTCAGGTAAGTGCTCCGGCCATAAAACCAAATGTATTTTTATTATTTCTTTGCGCTCGCATTGCTGTTGTAGCTGTTCTTTTTGTTGTTATTTAGGAAATGCACTCAAAGGGCGACCTTTTGTGCTGTGCTGCGCAGCTGACGTCGCAACGCAGCGTTGTCGCTTTAGCTGTTTTGCTTTTACCGTCGTGTTCGTCGCTACACACACACTCATAGACGAAGTGTGTCCGCTCTGTCGACGGCAGCTGTCTTGTCTGCCGCCGCTGCTGCTGCTGCCGCAGCCACTGAGACGTCGACTGAAGCGGGGCCTTTCTTGAGCACACACAGTGCGCGAATAACACGAAAACTTCTTGCATACACACACACACACACACACACACACACACACAGAGCAATGTGTGAGGGAGCGAATGCGATGCGAGAGAGGGAGAGAGATAAAGAGAGAGAGAGAGAGAGAGAGAGAGAGAGAGAGAGAGAGAGAGAGAGAGAGAGAGCGAGAGCGAGAGAGAAAGGGAACGTGGCTAGAGCCAGGGCCTGCGAACGTGCTGCCGCCATGCTGCATGCCCCACAAATTGTCTATTGCCGGGTGGTGAGGGCGAGGGACGATGCCAAAAATAGAGACGCCCCCGCTCGCTGTTTGCTCTGCTGCCACGACTCACACACACACAGCAACGGCACGTTTGACCCACGCTGCAGCCAAGGCAGAGCATAGAGACCCAGAGCCAAAGCCAATGTCCGTTGTCCGACGTCGCCATCAGCTCTAGCTCTATGTGCTCGCATCGCTTCGTACATGGCTTAAGCTTCGCTTCTACAGTGTTAACACACTGATGATTTCGGGGCCAAAGTGCACATGCTTCAATTGGTGTCTTTCAGCTGCAAAAAGAAAGTTGCGATACAGTGAAAACTCCAACAGTTAACACCTCTATAAGTCGGACAGTACTATTGGAGCCTGGTACAGTCTGTGCTTCAAAGAACGAAAGCTAATCTACAAAAGAAAAATTTGTATATGAACGATTTGATGTGTGATTCAATCAATCGACATTTCAAATATTTTGAATTTTGAAATTTAAACATTTTTCTCAATGTTTTATTTTTATTTGCATTTTAATTAGAATATTAAATGGAAGTCTATGGTATAGTTTAGTAGTCATTCGTTGAAAAGAAAATTTTACATTTCACATTTTTTCATTATTGTTTTGTAAGCAATTCTTGACATCAATTTTAATTCAATTCAATGAAGCTTCGCGTGTTAAGAACTTTGTACCAATTTTTCTAAAGTTCTTCAAAATGAAAACAATAACTTACTTATGTATGTATGTATATATGTATATATATATTATATTCTTTTTCCAATATAGTATAAATTGAGTAATTGCGCAAACTTTTCGCATTACAGAATACGAAAGAATTTTATATGTATGTAGCATTGAATTCAACATATCAAGCTGATTTGCTGCTTAGTCATAGAGAAAGTGTTGAACAATGTTCATCAGCAATTGCTCCACTGTAACTGTGCCGTTGTAGAGCAGCTTAGCTAGTCGATAGAAGAAGTGCATAAGGGGGTTGCAAGGTGTGCGCTTGGTGGACAGCAGCAAATTCTACAACAAAAGCAGCAGCAACAACAACAGCAATTCGGCACAATGTTCGGTTGCATGCTCGGCGTCGTGTCTCTGCCCGACGTCATAGTCGCAGACTTGTTGTTGTTGTCGTTGCTGCGGCTGCTGCAGCTCTATGTATTCTGTATTTCTTTTCGCTCATTATATGTGTGTATGTGTACGTTAGCGTATGCTGCGCTGCCTGCGTCAGCGTCGGCGCTATGTACACACATACACACACGCACAGACAGTTACTCACTCGCACTCACACACACAGACACGTTGGCGCACACATTTTTCAGTTGACTTCGTTGAAATAATTTTCGTAACAACGATCACACTCGTTTGTGTATTGCGAAGACGGGAGGACGTCTCGTCGCAGTCCGCAGAGCCTAAACCAGCGTTTTTTTTTAGCGTTGCCTCGTCGTTGTAGGCGGTTGCGTCGCGTCCGCGGTGTATAATCTAAAGCAAAACCAAAAAAAAAAAATAAAATAAAATAAAATTAAAGCACACAAAATAATAAGTTATAATAGATATATGAAAGTGTGTATACATATATATTGCACCTAATGTATTGTGTCATATACGAGAAAAGTGACTATGTTGTGTACATTTTTTTCATGTTTTCCTCTTCAACTTCACAATGCCCGATAATTATTGTAAGTGTCAATGAAAAAGATGTGTACAAATAAATCCAAATTTATTACCTATGTATGAGTGAGTGTGTGGATTAAAATATTAGCCAGTAAAGCAACGAGAAAAAAATAGATTTGCAAAAAAAACACGCTACTCTGCCGCCGCTACAAAAACAACAACAAGCAAGCTGAAACGCATACATTAAACAACAACAAAAAGTGCGCGCGAAAGAAACAGCATGATATACAAGTAACAACAACAACAACAACAAGAAAAACATCAACAACAGCGCTGCACGTTTTGCTGTGTGTGTTTGCGTGTGTGTGTGCGCGCGCCAGTGTTGCCATATCTGTGTCAGCTGAGAGAGCTAACGCATGCCGGGAGAATGACAGTGAGAGAAAAACGGCGGCAGCGCTGTGTATATGTGTGTGCGTGCGTGTACTATCAATCAATTGGTTTTTTTTTGTTACATTTTCCGATTTGTATTCCTGTGTTTATAACCGAGTTCTTGTTTATTTTTTTTATACACCTAATTGCAGAGAATGCAAAATGTATTAAAAATTGTCAACACGCAAGGAGCACGAAACTAAATTAAAAGAAAACAGCAAGAAAGCAACAGCAAAGTAAAAGAGAGCAGAGAGAGTGCGCAAGTCGACGAGTGAAAGAGAGAGAGAGCAGTCGCCATGTCGAGCAGCGACGACGTGCAGATCACCAGCGTCGTTGACGCCAACGGACAGTCGCTGCCACTGCATGGCAACAGTTTGGGCGGCGCATTGGGACCGCCCGTCAAACAAGAGCGACCCGACGATGCCGAGATCCGCGAGCTAGCCGCCAAAATGAAGGAACAACAGAAGCAACAGGCCGCCCAACAAGCGAGTCGGCAAGCGGCCATGCAGCATGCCAACGGCGGTGGCGGTGGAAATGCAGCCAATGCCGGTGGAGCGATGCAACCGCCGCTGACCAATGGCAATGGACAAACGAATATCATGAGCTATTTGTCGCGGCATCAGAAACTACCCAACGGTACAATGCAAGTGGTGCCAGCGCTAGCAGCCAATGGTCGTGCCAATGGCGCTGTTATCGATAACAACGGGAGTGATAACAACGGGAAAGCGCAAAAAGGGAGTGGAGGGCCATGTGATGAGGAATCGATAAAGGGCCACTTTGGTTGGGCGCAATTTGGTAAAGTATCGATACCCTACATTTATCGTCAATCGGAGAAATATTGCTCGGTGCGCATGATCGAATTGAAATTGCTGGGCAAGTATCTGAATTGCCTGCATCCGGATATTTACTCGAGCTGCACATGCGTGCGCAGCTATTACATAACGGATGCCGAGGCACGCCTCTTCATCGAGATCAATCACAAGCATTGCGACGGCGAATTTGGTCGCGACATTTTCACCCAAAAGGATTTGGTGGTGCGACTCAGCGATGCCTCCAAGTTCTATCAATTCCTGGACATTTGCTATCGCAAGTTGGTTTCAGGCAGCAAGACACCCTCTGAGAAATGCGGCTTTATACGCATCAACAAGGAGTCCGTTGTCCCCTATACAGTGCGCAACAATCAGCAGGTTGTGCCGCTGTTTTACTTCGAGGGCGAAACGGAAAACTTGAAGACCAAGGCGGAGCTGCTCAATGGCTGGGATTTGGCCTATTTAAAGTTCTGCTGCAAGGTGCAAGGCATACGCAACGAGCTTTTCTCCAGCGAAAATGTTGCTGTCATCTCTCTGACAGACATCAAAAGCTATTTTCCCAATGGCACCGAATTCGAGGATTATTGGCCCAGTAAAGTGGTCGATTCCAATCTGCTGATTGGCAATCGAGCCAATGTCAACAACTCCGTCAACTGGACACGTCAACCATCGGCGCCGCCGCCAAAGGTGACCAACAGCGTTAATAGCAATAGTGGCAGCGCCAGTGGCGGCGGTGGCAGCGCCGTTAATGCAAGTTCCCAAAAGTCGCAGCAGCAACAACAACAGCATTCCACTGCCATCAGCGCTGCTACGCAACAGCATTTGATGAAGCAACGTGCTGTGGCCGCTGCCGCTGCCGCTGCGGCAGCCAGTGCCAACGGTGTGACCAACTCGGGCAATTTTCCATCGCCCGCTGCAGCAGCGGCCGCCGCGGCGGCGTTCAATTCGCAGGCAGCAGCCGCTGCGGCGGCGGCAATGCTGCAACAGTCGCAGGGCAACACACGGATGCTGACCACGGTGCAGGCCTTAGCCAGCGGAGGCTGGATGAATTCAACGAATAATGTCTCACAGATTCATGCTCAAATGTTGGTGAGTAATTATTATCGCTATGTTTTGCATGATCCTTATTGTTATCGATAACCTTTATGCAAATAGGGGAAGGGAGTTTGGAGCACCTCCATTTCATTTTTTCGTTAAAGTTATATTTGCTAAACTTTAAAGTTGAACTTTTATAAGCCCCCAGCGCAATAAAAACTGTGGGGAAACAAAATAAGAAAGGACCACTCGAGTGGCAAAAAGTCCCAAATTGTTTCATTTTTACCATTTTTAAAATTAGAAACATGAAACTGTGTACGAATACTCAAAAAATTAAGATAGAATTTCGGATTTTTTTTTTTTCAATTGGACCACGTCTTCCTTCCCGCCCACCTTACCATAAGGCTACAAAGTTCGATTTTTTTCTAAAAATTTGTTTTGAAATATTTTAATGTAATATATTTAATAAATGTGCACTAAATCTATTTAATTAATATATTTCCAGCTAATTTGCATTTTAAATTTGTTTTGATCCCTGCAAAATTAAATCAGAAATGAGTTTGAGTCCAATATTAAGTTTTGTGACTCCATATCTTGATGACTTATTCTTCACAACTTCTTCCTCCAACTCCAGGGAATCCTACCCGTAAATTTCGAATTCATTATCTCCGCCTTCTTCTACCTGATTATCATTATTGTCTACACATGCCCCTAATAACATCTCTTGGTAGTTTTTTTTTTTTTATAATTTAATCTTTGACGTTCCTTTAGATTTATAATTGAAAGCAGTGCGTAAGAGGAACCCAATGCTCTCTATTAAACACATCTGATATAGTATTCAGGCGGCTGTTTTTTCTTGCATGAGAAAAGTTTTGTACAAATTCGCGTTTGTACAATTTTTTGAGCGCTTCTGACGCATTTTTACCGGTACTTTATGCAAAGTTGGAGACATTGGACACCACTCACAAGTATTAACGTATAAGTACATCAATTACCTACTTTAAGTTTTGATGGGCATACCTCAAACAATCAGCTTTAAAATTGCCTCGACTGGCCTAGACTCACAAGTTAGACTCCACAGAAACACAGATACATTTTTGTTTGATTTAATAATTGAATACAAAACTCACAGAAAAAATCACAATCGAAAGTTTTGTGACAATTTTTTTTAGAGTTTGCCAGATTATAGTCTTTAAATATGGACGAATAACAAAGTACCAACGAAGTCTAAAATTTTTTAAAAATATGTTTCAGTATTCTTCAAGTATTCTAATTCAGAAAATAAAGTCAATTTATTAAAACGGAACAAAAAAAAATGTAAAAATGCCAAAATTTGGGACTTTTTGCCCATAGTGCACTCAAAGAGACTTATAATGAGTATAGTTCAAATCGATATCATAGTAATCTACGCTAGTCGAAGCGATTAAAATAAGACAACGACCTCACTGTTCCAATAGCATTCATCGAATGTTATTTTTGCATCTGTTTGAATGGCGAACCTTCAGCACAAGTGTTGTAATTTACAATCAAATTCGACTTGGTATCTTGCTTCAAAGTTTAATTTTGATATACACTGTATCCTTCTATTTTATATATGTACATACGTACATATACGATAGTCCAAGTGATTGATTGCCAGGTCTAATAATCACACACGTTTGTTTCGCTGCTGGAAAGCGTGAATTAATACGTTGGTATGTGTTGCTGTGTGTGCACAAGCTCTTTCTCTCTCTCTCTCTTTCTCACGCTCTGTCAACATACAAACGCAAACAGACGAGCATGGCTTCATACGTACGCCTGTGTGTATATATTTGTGTACGTTTCATATCACAGAAAAAATTCATTAATAAATGTCTTTGAGATTACATTTGTTTTTATTGTTGTGACGGCACATCTGCTTGCATTTTCAAAACCAATTGACAATGCAAAGAGTGCGAGAGAAAAAGAGAAGTCACTTGTTAAGGACAGAAGAAGCATAAGAAACATATTAACAGCCACGTTTGTAATTACACAAATACACACCGAGATAGAGTGGAACACATAAGTATGTGTTTGTATTTCTAGCTGATTTTTTTTGTTCACAGTTTGGCAAAAGACGTAGTTGTAGCCGCAGCAGCTTAGAAACTGGGTCATGTTTAGATACACTCTGATGCTATGCTCTCTATCTCACTCTCTCCCTCATACATATCAACATATAAGCTGTAAATACATACGCATGCATGCACACACGAATATAGACATACATACGTGTGTTCGGCAACCTGTTGGAAGCTTTTTATGTCGCACTCTCACTCTCCCACACACACACACACACACGCACACACCCACCATATCATTCATGCCAGTTTTTCACCGTTCTTTTTCTATTTACCCCTCTGTGTTGCAGCAACAAACGCATGCGAATGCAAACCGCGTCGGCCCCTATCGTGAACACTTAAACAACATGATGCTAAGTGGCAACAGTCGGCAAGCGTATACGTACAACAATCCTGCGATTTCCATGTCCTCCGTGAACAGTCACAGTGGGGGCGGCAATGCGCCGCCGCCGTTGGTTCGTTCAGCGGCCGGGCAGAATGCCAATCACATGTAAGTATATCAATCTATCGAAATCGAAGAGTGTGTTGCTATCGATCTGTTACTGCGCGAGGTTGAAATCAAAGCAAATTTGCAATTACATTTATATTTTCAATTCGTTTTTGCTACTTACTTTGATTTTGCTTTTTTCTTTGCACAATTTATATGATATACATATGTTTTATAACATTTGTTGATTTGATAATTGATTGATTCATTGATTGAGCAATGGTACAAATAAAATAAAAAGATTTTTTTTGTGCAGAAATTGTGTTTTTCAAATTTTGTTGTAATTCGTTTATTATGTGTACATTACTTTTTCACTCTAAACTAAGTTGAACATTTTTTATTGCCATTAGGGTGCCACACGAAAAACAAGAAATCAATTAAAACCAGCTACATTTTTTTTTTTTCTTCTATTTTCCACCAATTGTTTTTTCGTCTTAGTTATAACTAAACAAATCGAGAATTGCATATCGAAATCGGCGTTTGTGCACGCATTTTATTTAATTTTAATAAATATTTTGATTGTGTTGACAATTTTTTGATAAATCTGCTAAAAAATTTTGAAAAATAATCGTTACATACATAACTTATTTGCTACCAAAAACGTTTGCCCCAAAGTCACGCTACTACATTATTTTTCGTAATTTTCTAACACTAAACAAAGAAAAATTATAATTAATTCCAAGCCAAAAACCTATTTCCATGTTTTTCTAATTGTTGTTGTAGTCAAAACCAAAAACTAAGCTTTCTCATCGCATTCGGTATATTACAATAAAAAAAATGGAAGACTGCCTCAAAGTTCTTAGCGAAATTCATTCAGGGCGTCACTACATTTTATGTTTTTCAAAATATCCATACAAAAAATCAAACACACCTAAGTAAAATATTGTTACCAACTTTTACAACATTTTTCGCGTTACTAACACAAAGTAATTCTGGCTAACTTCAGACAAAAAAAAGCAGCCCACATATAAAAAATATATTTGGCAAATAGAAAAATGTTCAAATGCCAAAAATCAATATAAACGATATATGTGATATATGTATAATTATATATACACATATACATCCTTAAATAACGGCACCAATAGCGGTAAGAAGCGAAGATTAATGATGACCTGAGAGCATTGGACGCACATTTCCCTATACCCAAATACATACACATACACACCCACACTTACACACACATTTTCACATACACACATATAGAAGCATTTAATCTACCAAATCCATATATGTATATTCACTTTGTAGTTAAATTTTGTATTTTTTTTTTTCAATGTAGTTTGCATGCCCTCAACTTGGACGTTTTTATATTAATTTCTATTTGTCAAGTTTCCTCCAAAAATTTTGATTGATGGACATAGTATACTTGTAATGCAATGAAATAACAATGACATGTGTACATAAACATACATATGTATGTACATTCTTACATATATTTCTTTTTCCTTCTCATATGATTATGTATCTTATAATGTGGTTCAATTATTGATTATTTCCGGATATGTTTCTTCTGTTTTTGTATTCTACTACATAATAATATTGCAATGAGATTTTTGAAAAGATACTCGCGCTGATAGAGGAACTACAACATATATTTTGAAAAACATAACTTCGCCCAAAACCAGAATTAACAATATATATACATAAATGACTATTATATTTGATATATATTGTGATTAATATAAATATATAAAAATACTGTAAACCATATATATATGTATCTATATATATAATTTATGGCTGTGTGTACTGACTACCCCTAATAATTTTTGTTGCACTTCAAATTAGAAAGAAAAACAAAATGAACAAACCAATCAAGACTCAAAGTCAAAGACGAGAGCAATTACAATAACATCGAAACAACAACACCAAGAACAAATCAAACCATCTACAAAATCAACAATATATATATATATATTTTTCTTTGTTATATATATATATATATATATATATATATATATATATATATATATGTATATATATATATGTATATATATATATATATATATATTTATATATACAATATGTATATGGAATTTCCCAAATTCTGGTGACAGGTATCCCCTCTATGGCAGAGACTCCCATCCACCACAACACAATCCACCACCACAACCCCCGCGGCCACGTGTCCGGCCTCAAGAAACGAATCGAAATCACAAGAACCGTTATGTGCACCACAGTTTTAGATACCGAAAGCATCCCACCACACAGTGAGAGAGAGAGAGAGAGAGAGAGAGAGAGAGAGAGAGAGAGAGAGAGAGAGAGAGAGAGAGAGAGAGAGAGAGAGATCAAGATAACATTATATATAATGCGTGTACAACAAGTTGATAATTGGCATAAAAGAATTACAAAATTTGTTCAGGCTTTATGCATTTTGCAAGATTTTCATAATTTATATTTAAAAAAATGAGAAAAATTCAAGCCTACGAAATTTAAGATGAAAAATAATCAAGAGTAGGCCAGTGTGACCGTAGCATTTTCGCGGAGATATACTAAATAAATACATAACATTTGACATATTACTTATCATTAAATGGATAATAAAAATATTGTACTTTTGCCTGACTTAAGCTTCAAAAAATATACCGTTAAAAAAGGTCACTCTGGTTTTAGTATACGAAAAAATAGTAACAATAATCGCTGTGAAATGTAGACTATATACACATACATATATGGCAACTTGCAAGTTGCCATAAAATAATATTTATCACATTCACACGCACACAAAACACGAATACATTCACACAAGTTCACACACAAACAAACAAATTCATTAAACATTGCATTTTTGATGTATACAAAAGTACATTCAAGCACACACACACACACATTTTACATACCGGTGTGCGTGTGTGTGTTTGCTTGTTAGGCATTAAATGACAATAAGAAGCTTAGCGAAGATTAAGTAATAAAAATAAATATGTAAAACACAAGCAAAGGCAGTCCAAAGTGTTTTAATCGGTTGAGCAAATAGTATACACTAAAGAAATATAAAACTTGTAGTTGATCAACAATGGCAACACCAAATCACTAAGGTAACGCAGGCAAAAACAAATACAAAAAAGTGATAGCATCAGCAGACAGGAGAGCAATGCAGGTTGCATTTATTGCGATATATCGTGTGAGCAGTTAAGATTTGGATATGCAATTCATAAAAATAGCCATAGGCATAATAAATACACATACTACACATATGCATATGTAAGAATGGAACATAGTTCTATAGCGAGTATAAACAACAAAATTTGAAAAATGCTTAAAATCGAAAACACCACAAAACCAAAACGAAAATAACAAAATTTTTACATCAAACACAAAAAAAATGGAAATTTTGCAGCCAAGCTCAAAGCGACACTCATGTATTATATATAATGTTTCTAGGTCAAATGTCGAGCAATCACTGATGCAACAACAACAACAGACACAACAGCAACAGCAACAACAACGACAACAACACCAAAATAACACATTTAACCATGCACAACACTCCCCAAACACGCACAGTCCACGTAGCCATCACGGCCATGTTCTTGCCAACAATAACAGCAACAATAATAATTCACATTCGCGCAACTCTTCCTCCTCCTCCTCCACGTCCTCTGCCAATCAAGGTGCCTCAGCAGTTGCTGCTGCAGCGGCTGCCGCAGTTGCTGCCAATATTGGCAGTCTATTTAACAGTCCCTTCAACTACAATTTGCCATCCACACGTGCCGATTACACAAATTTGGCGCTGTGGAATCAGCTGACGCCCGCCGAACGTTTGCTGTTCACACAACAAATGAAGGGCGCCGGCATTGGCATTGGCAGCTTGGGTGGCAACGCTGGCGGCGGCAGCGCTGGCATCGGCGGTGTTGCCAACTGTTTGACAGCTGGCGGCAGTATTGCCAGTGCCCCACAAAAATCGCACAGCAACTTCCCGCCGTTGCCATCGCTGCCCTTGGACACGGATCTGATTACCATGTTGGACTACAACAATCCCAACAAGCAGCAGCAGCAGGCGAGCAATAAAAGCCAGAAGGCATCTAGCAGTGGCACCTTCACAAAACCAACTGTGCCGCCCTTGATACCAGATGAGCATCAACAGCAGCAGCAACAGCAACAACAACAACAGCAGCAGCATCATCATCAGTCAAGTGGGAAGCGCCTGCGTGGAGGTGGTGGTGGTGGAAATGGTGGTGGTGGTGGTATCACCACCATACCATTGAACTCAACACAAGCATTAGAGGATTTCGAAAAGAAATTTAATATGACAGACGAGATGCGTGCCGTCATACACAAAGTTCTGGCGAATCCAGATCTTTCTACGTCAATACAAACGAATGCAAATGCCAACAACAACGGTAGCAATAATAGTAGTAGTAATCATGCCTCCCATCATCCTCCCGTGCCCTCATACATCTCGCCGCCCATGTCGCCGGCAGTTGCTGGCACAAATGTAGTGACCACATTGTCGCTGGCATCCAATCCCAATGTGACCATCACACCTCAATTGCCAGGCCACTTTCTGCATTCGCCCTCGAGCTCATGCTCCAGTTCAAGTGCATCCACGACGGCTGCATCGCCGCTGGGCAGCAGCAGTGGCAATAATGCTGCTGCTGCTGCTCCAGCTGCGGGCTCACGTCAAAAGAGTGTCATCTGCTCGACCAAATCCAATTCACTGCCATTGGCGATACTCTCGCTCTCTAGTGGAGCTGGAGGAGGGGGAGGAGGTGCCACTGGTGGTGGTGGTGGCTCCTCTTCGTCGTCAGGGTCAAGGCATAAGCAAGTTGCAACATCAATTAGTGGTGGTTACGGACGTCAGTCACAACACAGCCATCAGCAGCAGTTTATTGGTAGCCACTTGGTGGACACCAGCATAGGCAGTACAACAATTACACCCAGCACCACGCCCACTGACGTTATCGATTTGTCTTCATCCCGAAGGTCGTTGGCGGCTTCCGCTTTTCATCAGCAGCAGCAACAGCAGCACCATCAGCAGCAGCAGCAACAGGCTGCCGCGGCCGTGCAACAACAGCAGCAGCAGCATCAACGCATGTCCGCCGCCTTGGCGCATGCGCAGCATCTACAGAATGGCGGACGGGGCGGTGGTAGCAGCAGCAGTAACAGCGGCGGCGGCTCCGGTTCCAGCGGTGGTGGCAGCGGCTCCCTCATCCGGTGGCAGCTCTAATGCCAACAGCGCCTCCATGCATTTGCAGCGGCATGCGGCATTGGCACATGCAGCGGCCGCAAGTGCAGCGGGTGGTGGGGAGGGTGGGGCACAGCGATTGTGCGTCATACCCGAGATACCGACGAGCAGCATGAATCTGACGCCTTACAAGGTACAAAGGGTATGCGTGGACAAGCACTTGGTGCCCTGCATCAATATGAAGGCTTTCAATGACTCCGAGCAGCTGATGACTCTCACCGAATTCCAAAAGAACTTCTTTCCCACTGTAGCCCTCGATCACTGCAAGCGACTAATCGAGGCGCTAGGTGTGGAGCTCTACAAGGCAAATCGGTAAGTGAATTGCGCCCTACGATTGACGATTATTATTTTTTTGTTTACTATTTTCTTTCGAGTATTTCCTTGTTCAAAATAAAATCGTTTTCAATATATAGTACTGATGCATTTGATATATTTTAATTTCCACAAATTTTTAATGTTTTTCCGTTCATTAGTGGAACCCAGTTTCAATTTAACTGAACTTTGCTTAATCGCACAATAAAGCCAATGCCAATAAAATCTGCCTTCATCCTAATTTCATAATGGCGAATTAAAAAGAAGCAGCTTTTGCAAATTAGAATAATTTAATTAAAATATAAATTAAGTATATACCAAGAAAGCAAACCTATCGATTGTACAAAAATTATCGGGCTTAAAATCAGAGCACGCAAGTCTATCGATAATTGTATGCTTATCGAACGGCATTTCAATGCGATTAGAATAACAATATAAATTATTGGATTGAAACTAATTTAGCTTTTCAATGTTATTGTAACCTCCACAGGCGACAGGTGCAAATACTCATGGAGTACGATCGTTCCTACAATGAGAATATGCCACTAGTCCAGGTGCGCGACATTATCAAATATATGACACAGTTGACTTTCATGACACGCCAGTCGGAGCAGCCGCCCTCGAAGCGTACGCGCACGAGCTAGGAATTAAGCTGGGGAGCACAACATTTGCCTAATACTACAACAGCATCAACTACATCAACAGCCACAGAAATCAGCAATAGTAACAGCATCACAAAAACATCAACAGATACGAATGCCAACAACAAACAAAAGACGTCTGCATCTTCTCATATGGCACATTTGGCACCGCCACCAGCACCACAGCAATATCTGCAGCAGCAGCAGCATCTCCACAGCCATCATAGTCATAGTCAGCAGCAGCAACAACAACAGCAGCAGCAGCAGCAACACTATCATTCACAGTCAGCACACAACAATACATACGAAATGTTGTACTCCCACAACCAACACCCGCAACACTCTCACCCGCAATCGCACCTATTGCAAGAGCTGCAGCCAGCAAGTGCAACAGCAGCAACAGCAACGGCAGCAGCAACAACAGCAGCTGCACGCCAGCAACATCAACAACAACAGGAGCAGCAACGCCAGCTAAAGAAGCGTCAGCATGCGGAACATAATACCGTAAGCAGCAGCAGCAGCAGTGACAGCAACAACACCAAGAGGAACAGCAGCAGCAGCGCCTCTGCCGCTGCAAGAACTGCAGCGCAGCAAATGGCCGACGCTGAGCACGCCTATTTGTCAACGCTGTATGGGAAGGCAGCCGCAAATATGCTCAGTCCTCCATTGACCGCAGGCGTTGCGCTGCAGGATCATCGTCAGAGTGGCAACAGCAGTGCTGCCTTTGACTGGAATAGCGCAAGTGGTGAGCAGCAACAGCGTGCTGCTGCACGTCGCTGTCCACCATTGCCGTTGCCACAAGAAGCGACAACAACCGCAACTGCAACAGCAGCAGCAACACGTGTGGCAGCCGTAGCAGCAGCAGCTGTGGCAGCTGAGCGGCAGCAACGTCATGCCATCATGCATCGACGTCACAGCATTTGCGTTGCAGCTGCAGCTGGCATCGCCAGTCTTTCGCCGGCATCCTCAACGAACTCCTCATCTGCAGCTGCGTCGCCAACGGCAGCGGCGGCGGCGTTGGCAGCTGCCTCGTATTATGGCGCCTTCTCAGCGCCATATCACCATATGAGCGCTGCGGCGGTCGCAGCATCCGCACATCATCATGCCCATGGGCAACCGTCGCCGACGATTTATCCGCCGACACCGCCGCCATCGGCGCCTTGGGTGCATCCCTGGTATGCAGGCGATGCGTTCTGAATCTGAAACAACCATTGTCCGTGATCATATATATGTATATATACATATATATGTTATGCTCCATTGTAAATTATAGTATATGCCTAAGTTTATTTATTAATTTCGCTTTTTTATTATTTTTTTTTAGCGCGTAAGTAGGTTAACTAATTTCTGGGCATCATATGTCGCTAGTGAAAAAATATCGATGACAGCGCTCGAAAAACTACAGTGAATCACAGCATATTTCAACTACCAGCAACCGACAACTTTGAATGAGTATACTGTCCAAACATAAATTTTTGGGCGAGTATATCCATTCTTTAAAGCTATGACGTCATTTTGCTTCACAATTGTGGTTCTCGGACCCATTTGTAAAGTATGCGTGTCTCTTGAGATCTAAAGCTTAAAATATCCAAAATCTATCTTCTAAACATTGAAAATACTATACACAAAGCAATAGATCAATGAAGAACCGTTATTTTTATACTTGGGACTTGTTTTTCGATCATATTAAACAAAAAGTTAAAGGATAAATGGAAGAATATCTTTTATGTTAAAACATTAAATTAAAATCCTGCGTTTAAATAAATTTAATACCTCTTTTAGTTTGGCCAGTATACTGATTCAAATTTGTCGGCTGGTGATGGTTGAAATAAGCTGTGATACACTGAGTATAAACAAAGAACTTAAGCCTAAAAATATCAATAATTTTCGCTTTTCATAATCTTTTAATTTTCCAAAACATTTATTGAGAAGGAACTCAAAGAACTGATTACATTAAAGAAAACCACAACAACTAAAACAATAACAAATTTCAACTTCAGCACACTTGCACACTTGCGCTCTCCCACAAACACACTCACACATCTGCAAGTTTAAATTATTAAAAATTCGATTTTGTTTTCAATGCGCGCTGCCCGCTCGAAAAAACTTAAAAACCAAAAGAACAGCAACAAATATTGCTCGTTCGCTGGCGTCAAACTCGACTGCATTAGTTATAACAAAAGCAAACAAATCTTTTTTTTTTTTTTAGTAATATACAAACATATATATATGTGCATATACATATACATATAAAGTCATTAACTTGTAATTGTAAGCAAGAAATTAAATTTCTTGTATCCTCCTACTCATTAAATCAAATCAAATGTATAAACCAATTCATTCAGATTACGATGGGCATTTGCCCCAACAACGTTGAACATGTTCCATATAAGAAAGAAAAACAAAAAACAAAACAATGCAAAGAAAAAAATAACAAAAAAAATACTTATGTACTTTGTAAATGAGAAAAGTTTTCAAATCTTAGCATTATTCTAAAAAATACACAAAAACCATACACAACAATGAAATGAAAAATGACTAACAAAATGCAAAATATGTTTAAAACATAAAAAAAACAAAACAATGCTTATGTTAAACAAAAAATGTATGTATCTAAAAAAAATTGCATACATACACATGAAATATGCGTATTTGTATATGTGTATGATTTACGTAAATAATATCCGTTTTATGGATTATTTTTGGCAAAGAACAAGCTGGAGATCATAGAACATATTTATTTGTATTATTACACTTAAAATTAATATTAATTCAATCAATATTTTAGACGTTAAATATATATATAAATATATATTTATATATGTATACATTATTTTGTGCTGTTATTAAATTAGATAATGGGATATGATTTAAAAGCATTTTTTTCATTTCAATTTCAGATCACAGCAGTTTATATTTACCATATACAGATATAGACATGCATACAGACATATATAGATACATTAAGATATTCAAGTATGTATACATATATGTTATGTTACGTATTTTAATTGTTAGTTGAAGCCGTCAAAGTATTTGTAATTAATTATTTCTGTTTATTTATGTTTGAATATGAAAAGCTAACAGAAATAAAGAAAAACTCGATATAAACAAATCCCAGAAAAATAAATGAATCAAAATAAATTTGAAAACAAACGCTAAAGATAAAAGAAACAAAATCCTAAACATAAGTTTTATTTTTACGCTTGGTGTGTAGGCTGATGGCGGGATTCATTTAAATATTGACTGACATTTGAATGGTGGCCAGTGTGTACACAATGAAGTTTGTGTGCTTATCTGGTCACATGCAACTCTGCATTATGTTTTTGACAGTGTGACCACCGAAGTGCACTGGCGTCATACCATAAAATAGCAGCTCGACCAAGCACATTGATTTAGGTATATTCTGAAATGAAATTTGCGGTCACACTGCAGCCAACAAAACATTCATATAAATAATAATAAAGCGCAGCGCACGGCCCTGAGGCGTCGCCAAAACAACGTCAACGCAATGGGTTTTCCGCGTATTCTGAGCAAAAATAACAAGATATATACGAAACTGGGCGAGTTCTGTTTGTCGGGCGACAGTTTCTGGATTGTCTGCCACACTTGCCAGGAAGAGTTGCAAACGCAGGACGCCTTCTGGAAGCACATACAAGATGAGCACAACTTTCTGCATGGGGTTGCCAAGGTAAGTCCTCTGCAGTCCAACTCGATGCGCACAATTGCAGCGCCAGAATGGTGCGACAAGTTAAAAATTGCTAATGTTCAGCCATGGCTGAAAATGCGAATTGTTTTGGCGCCCAAAATCCAAACAACTAATGTCGATTTGTCTTTGACAGGAGCACAGTCGTACCTCTAGCTATTGCTTGACGGAAGTGGAGGCAGCGGCGGCCACCAGCGGTGCCACAACGTCGCAGGCGGGGCCGGGCAGTGTGACAGCGGTGTCGGTACCGTTGGCGCTGTACCATTGTGCCACCAAATACAGTGAGGAGGAGCAACGTGAGGTGGCAGCCGCTGTGGAGATGCATGAGGCACAACAACAGCAGCAGCAACAACAACAGCAGCAGCAACATCAACAGCAGCAACATCTGCAGCAGCAGCATCGCGAGGCCAAAGACTTGGCTGAGCTGCACGCTGTGGCAGCAGCAGCAGCGGCTGCCGCCGCCGGCGGCGATGGCAGCTCGCGCAACAGCAATAGCAATAATAATAACAACAACGGCAGCAGCGGCATCGATATCAAAGTGGAGCCCAGCAGTCTGGTCACGCTGACAACCGAAATGCAGGCAGCTGCTGCTGCAGCAGCGGCGGCGGCAGCCAACAGCACCACTATCTACCATCTGTCGCAAGTGGTGCCAGCGCCGCCGCCACCGCCGCCCACA